>NC_059440.1:6907875-6914530 GCF_021028975.2 Sphaerodactylus townsendi | reverse complement strand
ACCTTTGGCACTCCAGATGTTATGGATTATACAATTCCCATCAGCTCCCTTAAGCAATGGGCTGGCCATGCTGGCAGGGGCTGATGGGAATTGTAGTCCATAACATCTGGAGTGCCAAAGGTTCGCTACCATGGCCCTAGGGCAGTGATGGCGAACCTTTTTGAGACCGAGTGCCCAAATTGCAACCCAAAACCCACTTATGTATCACAAAGTGCCAACACGGCAATTTAACCTGAATACTGAGGTTTTCGTTTAGAAAAAAACAGTTGGCTGCGAGACGTGCGTTACTCGGGAGTAAGCTTGGTGGTAGTCGGTGGCTTTGCTTTGAAGCAACCGTGCAACTCTTCCAACAGGTGAATCACGACTCAGAAGTAAGCCCCATTGCCAGCAACCGAGCTTACTCCCAGGTAAAGGATTGCGCTTTAGTTCTTCGCATGAAAATCAGTGGGGTTTAACAGCACTTAACAGGGTTACCTACACTGCTTCCCCAAAACTAGGTCTTAGGTTTAATGCTAATAATTGAGCCCAGCGGCCCAGGCCAGCCTAGATGTAGGGGGAGCAACTCTGTTTGTGTGTGCCCACAGAGAGGGCTCTGAGTGTCACCTCTGGCACCTGTGCCATAAGTTCGCCACCACTGCCCTAGGGGGAGGGCCGTTTAGAAATCCAATAAATAATGATAATAATAAAATAAGCTTCTTGACCTGCTGTGGTCATTTTCTATTCGCGAGGCTTATTGTTACAACAGCCAACTCTGTGTTGGGAAATTCCTAATGATTTTTAGGGTGTAGCCTGGGCAGGGACGGGAGGGATTTGTATTGCAATGAATTAGCAGAGTAAATAATAGGTTCAGAGGCGCACGTGAGTTGTTTTGTAACACTTTACTAGATAACGAAGTTACGCCAAACATAACCACCAACTCTTATCTATGCAGGTGCTCGTTCTGAGTATCTGCACGGTCTATCAGCACCTGCGAATCTGCCTCTCCTATTTTGCTGGGAGAAAAACGGGAGAGATCTTTCCAGAAGCTCATGTGATTCTAGTCACGTGACTCTTGCTCGACCGAATGAAGCAGGCACTTGGAAAATCCTAGCAGGACTTCAATGAAGTACCTTGTCAAAGTCGTGTCCCTCCAGGTGTTACAGGCTACAGTTCCCATCATCATGAGAAATAGAAGAAGAAGAAGAAGAAGAAGAAGAAGAAGAAGAAGAAGAAGAAGAAGAAGAAGAAGAAGAAGAAGAAGAAGAAGAAGAAGAAGAAGAAGAAGAAGAGGAGGAGGAGGAGGAGGAGGAGGAGTTTGGATTTATATCCTCCCTTTTGTCTCCTGCAGGAGACTCAAAGGGGCTGACAATCTCCTTGCCCTTCCCCCCTCACAACAAACACCCTGTGAGGTAGGTGGGGCTGAGAGAGCTCCGAGAAGCTGTGACTAGCCCAAGGTCACCCAGCTGGCGTGTGTGGGAGTGCCCAGGCTAATCTGAATTCCCCAGATCAGCCTCCACAGCTCAGGCAGCAGAGCTGGGAATCAAACCTGGTTCCTCCAGATTAGATACACGATACAAGAGCAGCAGTGGCGTAGTGGCGTAGTGACTAAGAGCAGGTGCACTCTGATCTGGAGGAACCAGGTTTGATTCCCAGCTCTGCCGCCTGACCTGTGGAGGCTTATCTGGGGAATTCAGATTAGCCTGGGCACTCCCACACACGCCAGCTGGGTGACCTTGGGCTAGTCACAGCTTTCCGGAGCTCTCTCAGCCCCACCCACCTCACAGGGTGTTTGTTGTGAGGGGGGAAGGGCAAGGAGATTGTCAGCCCCTTTGAGTCTCCTGCAGGAGAGAAAGGGGGGATATAAATCCAAACTCTTCTTCTTCTCTTCTTCTTAACCTCCTACGCTACTGCTGTTCCTGGAGATACCTGAAGATTCTGGAGGCGGAGCCTGGGGAGAGTGGGGTTTGGGAAGGGGAGGGGCTTCAGTGTGGCAACATGCCATAGAGTCCACCTTCCAGAGCAGCCATTTTCTCCAGGTGACCTGACCTTTGTAATCTGGAGATCAGTTGTAAGCTCAGGAGATCTCCAGTCACCCCCTGGAGACTGGCATTTACGTTCCTAAGCCCATATCTGAAAAGAGAACATAATACATGGGATATTCTTTTCAGTTTGGGGATCTGTGCACACTGTGTCTTTCTGTCTTTCATTAATAGGTCCACCGTCTATGTCCAGCCAGACATGTTATGGATGCCAACTCCAGATGGAGAAATTCCTGGAGATGTGAAGGATTGGTTTTTAGACCCCACTTTTCTTTACCTTCAAGGAGTCTCAAAGCAACTTACAGTCACCTTTCCTTCCCCTCCCCGCGACAGATGGCTTGTGAGGGAGCTGGGGCTGGGAGAGTTCTGAGAGAACTGTGACTGGCCCAAGGTCACTCAGCAGGCTTCATATGGAGAAGGGGGGGAAATAAACCCAGTTCGCCAGAGTAGAGTCCGCCATTTCTGTGGAGGAATGGGGAATCAAGTCCAGTTCATACGCTCCATCCTCCACACAACCCAGTGGTGGGTTAAAATCGAAGCCAAACTTAATGAGTTGGGCATTTCCTTGGAGGACCTGCTAATGCTAACAGAGCAGGAGATCTATGGGGCTATCAAGAAGAGACTTTTTGATAGAGAGTTTCAACAGATGCTAGAGGAAGCTAATAAAACCTGTTCCCCGATCTCTCTGGGAATACCTGTGGATAGATTAATTGTAGCCCGGTACCTTTATCTCCTGGTTGAGGCCCGGTGGCGTAGAGCAATCACCTTAGCTAGGTGTAATGCCCTGCCTTCTTCCCTTAGCCTTGGACGCCACCTTGGAATCCCACATAAAGAAAGGAAATGCCTGTGTGGCATGGGTTCTGTGGAAACAGTATCTCACGTGCTGTTGGATTGTCCTTTTTATGAGATAGATAGGAAGAAGCACATAATCCCCTTCCTGCATGGAAGTGAAGGCATTACAGATAAACAGAAGGTTATATATCTTTTAAACAGCCACAACTACGAGCTGTTGGAAGCGGTGGCTAAATTTTTAAATGGTGTTATTTTAACTCGTCAGAAGTTGTAAAGGCTGTTATTATCTTGCAATGTTAATGTTAAACTCTTTGTATGCCATTAAAGGTATTCGAAATCGAAGTCCAGTTCATCAGATTAGAGTCTGCTGCTTTTAACCGCTACACCACACTATGCTGACTTTTGGAGATGAAGCCTAGGAGGGTGAGTTTGTGGAGAAAGGTGACTTCAGCAGGGTATATTGTCATAGAATCCACCTTTTGAAGTACCCATTTCCTCCCTCTGTATCCTGGAGAGCAGTTGGAATTCTGGGACATCCTTAGGTTTTTCCTGGCGGTTGGCAACTCTAAGACATGCGCTTTGTTAACGCACTCACCCACGAACGCTGGTTTTATCACCAGTCTTTAAACGACTAAGCAATTAACCAAATCGTAAACCTACATGCCTGTTACCACAACGGGCACCTTTCAGAGAAATGACAGATAACAAATCACAGTAACCATTCATGACACGCAACGCCTGCCACACCTACCTGCCCAGGTGAAGGACGTGGACGGTGTTGTGCCTGGGTGGAGCATGCCAAGAAAGGAGGGGACATAAGCAGATTTGAATCTGGTCAGCAAAGAAGAAGAATGTTTTGGAGGCCGCAAACGCGGAGGAGTCATCTGGGGAGCGAAAGGCACGCGGTCTTGCCAGGGTGTGAACGTGGGCACGTGTGGGCAAACTGATGCTGTGTTGGCGATCTGTGCTTGCTTGTTTTGCAGTGGCTACACTGGTATATCTGAACATATGTGCTAACCACAGGATAACACAAACTGGCACCAACTGGTAGGAGAATTCTGCCTTGCTGGGTGGCTTTGGCCCCTTCCGCACATGCAGAATAACGCACATTCAGTCTACTTTCACAATCGTTTGCAAGTGGATTTTGCTATTCCGCAGTCCGCGCAGTAAAATCCAGCTGAAAAGTGGATTGAAAGTGCATTATTCTGCATGTGTGGAAGGGGCCTTTGAGCTGGACCAGAGTATCTGAAGGACTGTTTTCTCTCAGACAGTCCTGTCCAGGAATTAAAAACACAGGGAGAAACCCTCCTGACCCTCCCACAAGTCAAAGAAGCTCATTCAATGAGCACATGAGACAGGGCCTTTTCAGTGATAGCCCCACAGTTATGGAACAACCTCCCCAGAGAGGTGTGCCAGTGTAACCCCTATGTAAGAATGGGATGACCCAGAAAGGGGTGGAGTCTGAAAAGAAGCAGAAGGCTGCAGAACTCATGAGGTTGGAAGAAGCAAGGTTACCAGGCTGGGACCTGGATTCTTTTTATTAAACCCTTAACACCTTGTTTAAGGTAACTGCAATGTTGTTGGGAACTAGTGGGAAGGGAGTTGTTTATTTTTGCTGTATTGTAAATGTTAGAATTTATTGTTTCAGGGTTTTTGTGTATGTAAATGGTGAGAGTTTTCTGGGAACCTTCATCATCTTGGATCCTGTTCACCAAGCCTCTGAAGTCTTCAAAACCAACCACCAGCAAAGAAGAATTGGACTTGGCAATATCAGTAGACTGTAAACATAAGGACTTGAAAATGCAAACTTAACAGGACGGTAAAGTGTAAATGTTAAATATTTTGAAAGTGCTATTTGTTAAGAGAAGTAAACTGTTTTGTTTAAATTTAGTTCTTTGCAACTCCTTCCAATTACTGCCCCACAGAACCCACAGAAAGAAGGTTACACCAGGCCTGCTCGCTTCCCAGCCTTCGAAGTAAATTGAAAACAGTTTCATTTAGGACTGCATTTGACAAACTAAGCATTAATGGGCATCAGTTGCCCTTCTACATGTGTGTTTTTATAATCCTTGTTTTATTTATGTCGTGAGCGGCCTCGAGTTCCTCAGAGTGGAATAAGTGGCTAATAAATGTTATAATGGAAAGGAGAAGGATGACGTGAGCTGCTTTGAGTCCTCACCGGGGAGAAAAGCAGAATATAAATGAAGTAAAATGAAGTCAAGGAGCAGCAGTGGCGTAGGAGGTTAAGAGCTCGTGTATCTAATCTGGAGGAACCGGGTTTGATTCCCAGCTCTGCCGCCTGAGCTGTGGAGGCTTATCTGGGGAATTCAGATTAGCCTGTACACTCCCACACACGCCAGCTGGGTGACCTTGGGCTAGTCACAGCTTCTCGGAGCTCTCTCAGCCCCACCTACCTCACAGGGTGTTTGTTGTGAGGGGGGAAGGGCAAGGAGATTGTAAGCCCCTTTGAGTCTCCTGCAGGAGAAAAAAGGGGGATATAAATCCAAACTCCTCCTCTTCTTCTTCTTCTTCTTCTTCTTCTTCTTCTTCTTCTTCTTCTTCTTCTTCTTCTTCTTCTTCTTCTTCTTCTTCTTCCTCTTCCTCTTCTTCCTCTTCTTCCTCTTCTTCCTCTTCTTCTTCTTCAATGAATAAATGTCTCCTTGAATCTGGGACAGGCCACCACAATGCCCAAGGCAGAGAGCGTGCTGCCCTAGTCCCTGAGGTACTAGAGGCAAATCTTACTCTGAACTTAGAAATTCCAAGGTGTGATGCTCACGCCTGCTATTCCCACTGATATGGACATATAGTTTAGGATGTTTTAAGCCATTGTATTTAATCATACAAGTTATATCAGCGATGGCGAACCTATGGCACAGGTGCCAGAGGTGGCACTCAGAGCCCTTTCTGTGGGCACGTGTGCACAGAGTTCATCATGTGGGGGGGGGGTGGAAAATACCCCCCCTACACATACACATCTAGGCTGGCCTGGGCACAATCCTTTACCTGGGAGTAAGCTCGGTTGCTGGCAATGGGGCTTGCTTCTGAGTAAACCCTCCTAGGGTTGTGATTCACCGATTTGAAGCATTGCATGGTTGCCTCACCGAGGTTACTCCCGAGTAATGCGCGCCTTGGAGGCAACCATTTTAGTTTTTTCTAAACTAAAACCTCAGTATTCAATTGCCGTGTTGGCACTTTGCGATAAGTGGGTTTTGGGTTGCAATTTGGGCACTCGGTCTCGAAAAGGGTCGCCATCACTGAGTTATATAATTCACTGGGCACCAAGCACTTCGGAAGCTTACTTTAGTTGGAAGAAACGAAACTCATGGGGCAGCCTGACACTGAGTTTTTCAGGTGGTTTGGGAAAACAGGGCCCCACCAAGGAGATAAGGAATTAGCAGAAACTCACAAATACAGATAAAGGTAAAATAGAAACCAGTAGTGGTTATAGAAACCTTTGACACAAGGTGTTTGTGACTTAAGTTTCACCAAATACGGGAACGGGCAAGGTGTGGTAAAAGGTGGGATGAGATGACCAGGTCTGGACGTCTTCTTGACTCAAACCAATGGTCAGAAGACAAGGAGGGATGCTTGTAAGAGGGTATAAATTATGTTACACAAGCAACAGCCCCTTTGAACCTCCTCCCTGTTGCTAACTGTACAGTACGCCCCTTTGAGTCTCCTTGCAGGAGAGAAAGGGAGGATATAAATCCAAACCTCCTTCTTCTCTTCAAACAAAAGGATCCCTGTGACAACCATGCATGAACAAGGCACCCAAAAACCCGCCTCTAAACCTCCCAGGGCCAAATCGCCGCCTTGAGTCAGTGACGCGCCCAGACGCTCCCCAA
>NC_059440.1:6895375-6902875 GCF_021028975.2 Sphaerodactylus townsendi | reverse complement strand
TGTTATGGACTTCAATTCCCATCAGCCCCTGCTAGCACCTCTGGCTCCCTCCTTTCTGCCAGATGGCTTATTATCTCCCGCCTGACCTGGGGGTGGGGGATGCTTTGCAAAGCCGGGCTTCAGGTGTCCAGTTCAATAAACACTTCTGATTTATGAAATCCAGAGCGGTCGTTGCGTGGAACCTTCGACCTGGACACCTCTGTAGTTTTAACAAAGAACCTTTATTGGCATAACAATATTATATACACAAGACCACTTGATCGAATCGAGGGAAACTAAAATAAGTGTAAAGGAAAAGAAGCTAATGTTCAGGATTTGCTCCTTAATATAAAACATTTTGAGACTGGAAATAAAATGTTTTGGGGTAAAAACCATGCAGAACTCCTCAGAGGGCACGTTTTATTTCCTGCCGCAAAACGTTTTATTTGGATTGGGCGGAAAGGGCCAGTGGCTACCAGCTCTCCAAATTTAGCTGCAAAGGCATGACAAAGGCATGATCACTAGCATATGAACTCCAATTCGAAATCTCCTGGTCAGTTTCTCTGTTAATTTCACATAGATGTTGAATAGCAGTACAATACAATATAACCTTTGTTAGGCATATCATGGTGATTTCCTCACTGGCGATTAATCCTGGGATAGTCACCCGAAATATCCAGGGTCCCTCGAGATCTCCTCACAGCTGAACTGTGGAACACAGATCAGTCCCATTCCTGGTGCCCCCCCCCCTTATTACGGGATTTTCCTGGACCTGCTTGTATATGCACCTTTTTGGGGGGGAAAACACTCCAATGGGAGCTAATAGGTAGGAGATGGGGGCTACACATTTGAGGGTCCATAACTTTGGCCCCCATGAACCAAACTTCACCAAACCTGGGTGGTATCAGATCCTCCCCTTAAATCCATGCCAAAGGGGGTGGATTTAAAAGGAGAATCTGGGGAAATTTGGAGGGTGCCTGCTGTCAGGGGTGCTATTGTTAAGCTAGCAGCACCAAACTTTTAGGGTATCTTTAGGAGACCCTCCTGATGATACCAGCCAGGTTTGGTGAAGATTGGTTCAGGGGGTCCAAAGTTATGGATCCTCAAAGGTGTAGCCCCATCTCCTATTAGCTCCCATTGGCAACAGTGGGGGATGGGGCACCCCCTTGGGAGTCCATAACTTTGGCCCCCGTGAACCAAACTTCACCAAACCTGGGTGGTATCATCAGGAGGGTCTCCTAAAGATACTCTGAAATGTTGGTGCTGCTAGCTTAACAATTGCACCCCTGACAGCAAGCAACCCCCCGCCCCCAGGGGCAGGCCTAGACGTCTTCACTAGAAACATGCTGCATTGAGGATGTTGGAACCTGGATGAAAAGGTGCCGATTCTTTTGAAACTTGGTTGTATCTAGAGTTAATTTTCAGTGGGAATTCGGCCCATGTGTATATACGTTGTAAAATCAGGTGCTAGATGTTGAATAGCATGCGAAACATAACGGGAGCCCTGGACATTCCACAGGTATATATACTCCGCTTGCTTTACTACCATCAGATCCTCTGAAGATGCCAGCCACAGATGCAGGAGAAACATCAGGAGAAAATGCTACTAGGATACGGCCGTACAGCCCGGAAACCACGCAGCGCCCCAGTGATTCCGGCCGTGAAAGCCTTCGACAATATAGTGGAAGATTTGTTTCTTCCACCAGCTCACACAGAGCCAGCTACCCCTTAAGAATCTTCTTGGACAAGAAACCCAGAGGTGGGATCCAGCAGGTTCTCACCAGTTCCCGAGAGTGGGTTACTAATTATTTGTGTGTGCCGAGAGGGGGTTACTAATTGGGTCCGCTTTTCCGTCTCCACTCCCTCGCCTCCCCGAGAGGCATCCTGCCTTTGAATGTGAAGGTTCCATATAGCAATTGCGACTAATAATGTCACTCCCTGAACTGGGTTAATCCCTTTCAGGTACCACAATTCATGGATTCTCACCCTTTGCTGAGGGGGGGCTGGCGAGGGAACCTGTTACTAAAAGTTTTGGATCCCACCACTGAAAACCCCTCATAGGTCGAAGCTGGATTATTACACACAGGTTTTGGGAAGCTCTTCCCGGGTGATTCTTGCCTCATTGGGGAAAGTGTGTATGGGGCCACCCGTTCCGCTGAAATGAATGGGGCTAGCCGGAACTATTATAATTGCTGGATCATGCCCGAAGGATCTAACCATGACTGGCAGGTTTGGAGGATGGAAATTCTGCTTCACTCTTTGTGGAGATCTTATTATTCCCTCTGAAAGACTGACCTCATGTGCAGTTCACGCTGTAGCTCCCCCCATCAAAATAAGCCCCAAAGCAGACTTGGCGGGTTGCGAGTTCAAGTTGAGGAACGGGAGAGGGTGGTCAACCTTTTCCCCATTCCCCATTTTTGCAAGCAAAATAGTCCCTGGACTATTCTGGACCACTCTGACAACCACTACGTCAGACTACACAGAGAAGCCACTGAAATCCACAAGCACATGGACAACTTCAACCGGAAGGAAGAAACCATGAAAATGAACAGAATTTGGCTGCCAGTGTTGAAAAACTCTAGCATCAAGACAGTGACAAATCAGCTCCACACAAACACAGGACAACTATAGACAATATCAATCAAAGGAAACAAAGACCAGGATACTTCTATTCAGATCCATTCACCTATTGACCTTGCTATCTTCATTGTTACTCCCAGGCTACAGACTTCTTTGTGACTCACATACCAGGCTACTCTATTCAGAGGGCCTCACCTTTTGACTTCACAGTATATATATTTTCCACTTGCTTTCCATTCCTACTATCAGATCCTCTGAAGATGCCAGCCACAGATGCAGGCGAAACGTCAGGAGAGAATGCTGCTAGAACACGGCCATACAGCCCAGAAACCACACAGCAACCCAAAATAGTCCCTCTTTTTTTCCACACAAAAGGGGGGAAAGATGGGATCGAATCTAGTTTTATCCTGATGGGGGGGGGAGCAGGCGGGGCACTTCGAATGGGAAGCTGGATGGAGAGAAAAGCATTATGCAATTCCCACCCCCCCCCCACCCCAGCTCCATTCCTTTTATTTTGCCCACAGAATGAATTAAATCATGTTGCAGCCTGAATGGATATGATTCAATCAGTCCAGAAAACCGGCATGTTTGGTTAGATTCTTGAGGCAAGACCCAGCAGTTGCAACAAGTCCCCCCACCCCCCACCCCGTGCCTGCCTGCTTCATTAAGAATCGGGAAGGGCATGCAAGCTCGTCTCTGTCACCCAGGAAAATTGGATATTTTTCCTGAATGGGTGTTCTGGCAGCGTAGGATTCATATTGCTGGACCCGACCAAGTTCCATCTAGCAGAGTCTCTGGCAGCTCACCAGAAGGGTGTGAAAGGAAAAGCAGCCCTCCTGTTATTCCTCCCTGTCATGTGGTCCTCGGAGATAGAGTGCCTCTGAACGCGGAGGCTCCGCTTAACTGTGATGGCAAACAGCTGTGAATGGGTCAGATCTTTTTGTTAAAGAGGCATAAATGCTTGTGGTCACACACACACACCCCCTTTACATCTTCTGTACTAGTGAATGTCACAATTTCATTGTGGGTCTTTGGAAAAAAGCAGCTATTTTGCCAGGCCTAAACCTCCTGCCAATCTTTGGATGATTCCCCTCCCATACTGACTTCTGGTGGTGGTATGAGAAAGATCTCTCCGACTGTACTTTCCTCACTATTCATAATTTTAGGAAAGTCTATTGACCACCTCACCAGTGGTGGGATCCAAAATTTTTAATAACAGGTTCCGATGGTGGTGGGATTCAAACAGTGGTGCCGCCGCACACACGCACCTCCAGTCCCTATTGGGCAGGGAGGTTGCTTTAGTAACCCCTTCTTGGCACTCAGAAAAATTAGTAACCACTTCTAGAGAAGTGGTGAGAACTGGTTGGATCCCACCTCTGCTCCTCACCCGCCGGGATTCAGTTGTCTTTTTCTTGAAACTAGCTTTTCCTCACAAAGACACTGCTCCAATTCCCTAGACCAGGGTGGGTGTTTTCTTTTCTGCTCCTTACCCTCCTTCTCCTTTTTCCTCCAAAAAAAAGAAGAAGGAAGTTTTGTGATGGGCCGATAGAATCATACACAGTATTCCAAAAGTAGCAGCAGCACAGATTTCTGCAAAGGTATTCTATATGGCGCTTGCCGTTTTAATTTCAGACCCTTTTCTGATTATTCCTAACAGTAATTTCACGAGCACGACACTCTTGAACCTCGGAGTCCCAGCAATGATGCTGAATTGGAAAGGATATTTTGACTGGTATGTCCAGAATATACTGCCTAGAACCAATAGACAAGCCCCGTATAACTCTATCACCAGACCTCAGCCATTAAAATGACTAGACAGCCCTTTGCAACTGGTTATTTGGCACCCTGGCCTACTTCGCATGGTTGTTGTGAGGATAGATAATCATATGGGTACACTGATCTGATCTCCTTTCGGTGAGAGTGAGATAATGGTATTCACATAATTCTTTGTCACACAAATGCTCTTTTCTGTCCAGTGTCTGAACATTTATGTTCTTTTAACACATTTTAGATACAATAACATTTATCCTAACATCTATCAAGATTTCCAGTAGCTCACCTTACCAACAAAACAAAAACAAAACTCTTTGTTCTTATAACATCAACTATCTCCTGTGGATACTGCTGAATTCTCAACACCATGATTGAAACTCAAGAAAATCCCAATTTTCATTTGTTTCAAAATTTGAAACAAAATTTGAAACCAAATTTCCCTTCCCATGTGCACAGAAGCACTTTTCAAAATTATTTTCGCATCAATTACATGCTTATGAACATAAAAGAAACAGGAATGTCAGCTACAAAACTTAAAAGGCCCCCTTCTTATATCTTTAAAGTTCACAGATCTTACATCCTGTTTTTCAAATGTTAACTTCTAAAAAGCTCATTATTATCTTTTCCCTCCCATAATTTATAGGAATCTCTCCCAAACACACACAATGGCTTGCGGTGCATTCACGAATAATGTGAAAATCAGAAAATATATTCACCAAGCATCACAACAAAAATTATCAGAAGGAAAAAACTGAGGCTGATTCCGCGTGGGCCAAAAACAGCAGTGTAAAAACAGTGTGAAAATGGTGTAAAAGGGTTTAAAACAGTGTGAAAGGGTTTATACTGTTTTCACACTGTTTTCACACCACTGTTTTTGGCCCATGCGGAATCAGTCTGAGAATAGCCAGAGCTGAAAGCGGTCATTTGATCCAAAAGTTTGCCAAAAGTGAGAGACCTTCCCTGGTTTTTTAACAAACAGGAGCCTGGTGGGATTTCTTGGAGAAGGAATGCAGCTACCGTAAAAGAGAAATATGTATATATTGGAGTTCAGAGACTTACCGTAATTATCGGATCCCCATCTGCAGACAGAAGAAGAAGAGCGGGTAGAGGAGAAGGGAAGAGATCAACCCCAAACCCTTGCTGTTACCGATTCTGCCGGAACATTCCCCAAAGTGTGAAGGTGCCACATAAATATACAGTCTCTTGTTGCTTAAAATAATCCCAGTAACGTGAGGCACCCTTCCTGTCACTCGGCTGACTTGGGCGCAGCTCCCCTGCCTAAGTATAGTGTTAAGAAGCTTTCAACTGCACCTGATCTAAGAGAAAGACAAACGGGCTCGACCAGAAATTTCTCGGCTGCTCACTGCTGGGGAAGATGCTGCCCTCGACAATTACATGTGAAAACAAGACTGAGTCATATGATGACAGGCTCAGAACTCCTGTACATTATTTAAATGAATGGCGGCTTTTGCAATTTGGATTCCTTTCCCCCCCCACTTTGGTTGGCGAGGAAGAGAAGTTGAAGAAAGTTCCGCTTGCGTTTCGGGGTCAGCGGGTTTCTTCTCTTTACACTTGTGCTTGGCACATTTCAGAAGGCTGAAATGCTCCCATACATTCACCCAGTGGTGGGATCCAAAAATTTTAGTAACAGGTTCCCTCGCCAGCCCCCCCTCAGCAAAGGGGGCAGAGGCGTACCTAGGCAAACCTGAGCCCTGGGCAAAACCTGAGTTGGATGCCCCCCCCCCAATGGGCAGCCACCCCACCATGACCCCCCCAATTTTTTTTGCACCAGGTCATTTCTAAATCATCATCACATTATAGAAAATGCCCCGACTCACAAATCTGAACACAGCAATGGTGAAACACACAGGTTCTTTGGTAGAGACTGGTGAGATAAAAGGTACGAAAGGCTGCGAATCAATGAATTGCAGGACCTGAAAGGGATTAACCCAGTTCAGGGAGTGACATTATTAGTCGCAATTGCTATATGGGACCTTCACGTTCAAAGGCAGTATGCCTCTCGGGGAGGCAAGGGTGTGGAGATGGAAAAGCGGACCCCATTAGTAACCCCCTCTCTGCACACACAAATAATTAGTAACCCCCTCTCGGGAACTGGTGAGAACCTGCTGGATCCCACCTCTGCATTCGCCCATCATGCCTTCAACTTACGACAGCTCTGTAAGGCACAGCAAGGGAGCCTGCTCGAGGCCCCGAGCTCCCGCTGACTCCCCCCCACCTATCCTTCCACTTTTGTTGCCCCACCTAGAAGATAAAGAGGATCACGACCTGCCCTTACTCATTCCCAAACAGCTTTCATTGCTTGTGTCCCAGATCCCCATGTTAGGATAATAGCCGGCCATGTGCGGCTTACCATGCTGTGTCTTGGCACGGTGGCGTATGAGCAGGGAAGGAACATTATGAGCATGCTCTGCCCCCTGGACAAGGTGGTGAAGGAAGCAGTCGGCTCGGGCGTCACCATGAGGACGAGGCACCCTTCCTGACCTCAAACTCCACAACCCGAGGGCCACTGACTCATCTCATCTCCTTTGGGGGGCCAGCCAGAGTATGGCCCTGCAGGATCTTAATGAATTTCGCAGGGCCTGCAAGACGGAGCTGTTCCACCGGGCCTTTGGGGAGTCCGGCTGCTGATGCCCCCCCCCCTCCTCTTTACAACATCTGTGGACCCTGCCGTCCCCCCCTCCCTCTCCCCTTCTCTCTTGGGGATTATTAGTAGGACGCCATCGGTACATTTGATGTTAGGATGCTGCATTTTAATGGGGTTGTTTTAACATATAGAGCCATATTTAATGATTATTTAAATCTTGATATTATGGATTTTATCATGCTCTATCTATTTGTCTTGTTCACCGCCCTGAGCCCTCCAGGGGAGGGCGGTTTATAAATATAAATATAAATATAAATAAATAAATAAATGATGATGATGATGATGATGATGATGATGATGATGATGATGATGATGATGATGATGATGATGATGATGATGATGATGATGATGATGATGATGATGATGATGATGATAATAATAATAATAATAGTCTGGTGGAAAGTGTCAGCAGGTTACAGCAGACTTATGGAAACCTCATAGGGCTGTGAAGGCAAGAGACGTTCAGAGGCAAGGGCCTGCCTCTGTGTAGAAACCCTGAACTT
>NC_059440.1:6642875-6890375 GCF_021028975.2 Sphaerodactylus townsendi | reverse complement strand
GCGGGCAGAGGTGAGGAGAGCAGTGGTTGATCCAGCTGCCCTTTTCCCTGGCACCGTTGGGTGAACGAGCCAAGATACAGAAATGGCATCCAGGAGAAGCCATTCCTTTGCCATTGGCAGGATCAGAAGAGGGGTGAAACAAAGGGCCACGATCTGCCCTTTCCCCAGGTGCCTCCCCAGAGTTGCCAACCTCCTGGTGGGGCCTGGTGAGCTCCTGGTGTTACAGGAGATCTCCAGATGACAGACATCAGTTCTCTTCAAGAAAATGGCTTCTTTGGAGGGTAAACTGTATAGTATTATCCTCTACTGAGGGCTCTCCCCAAACTTCACCCTCTCCAGGGTTCACCTCAGAGGTGGGATCCATCAGGTTCTCACCAGTTCCCGAGAGTGGGTTACTAATTATTTGTGTATGCCAAGAGGGGGTTACTAATTGGGTCCGCTTTTCCGTCTCCACGTCCTCGCCTCCCCGAGAGGCATCCTGCCTTTGAACGTGAAGGTTCCATATAGCAATTGCGACTAATAACATCACTCCCTGAACTGGGTTAATCCCTTTCAGGTACTGCAATTCATTGATTCTCAGCCTTTCGTACCTTTTATCTCGCCAGTCTCTACCAAAGAACCTGTGTGTTTCACCATTGCTGTGTTCAGATTTCAAATAGATAGATAGATAAACCTTTATTAGGCATAGAATCCATATAACAGCCAACATTGTCCAAACAAGTATCCCATACATGAGAACCATCGCAGGTAATCATTTCAAAGTTTCTATAAGGAACCTAGCTACAAAAGTTAAAATCTCAGAGGCAGAATTGTTTAGTAGAAACGTAATCTTCCCCACAGCAGAGTATTCATTAAAGATTACAGGGACAAAGAGCAAAAAAAGTCTGGTCCTAGATCCCCTCGTATTTGGGGCAGTCCAGCAATATATGTTCAGGTTTGTATTGCTGTGATACAGAATGAGGACATTTCCGCTCTTGACAGTCGACTCTTTAGAACCTCCCTTGCAGCCTAGAGCAAGGGAAGGAGTTACAACGAGCCCTAGTGATTTTCCATCTATGCTTGGGTTCCTGAAGTAAACTCCAAATAATCTGCCATGTGATTGATTTTAAATTTGATGTTAAAAAAGAGGGGGGAGCAATTGCTTCTTGCCTTGTCCTGCAGAACTTGAAACTCTTGATCTAGCAGTCGCCTTTTTAATTGAGAGAAGATTTCAGAAGCCGGCAGCATTTGCAAGGCTTCCCAGGAAAATCCCAGGGAAAGTATTTTAGTTTCCACTGCCCGCCACCACTTGGATTCATGAAGCTGGGGGAGGATAAGATAGATAAAACTGTCAGTATCTGAGTTGAAGCACAGGCGGACCCAAAACTTCAAGGTAGTGTGTTCAGATTTGTGAGTTGGGGCATTTTCTATAATGTGATGATGATTTAGAAATGACCTGGTGCAAAAAAATTTTTTGTGGGGTCGTGGTGGGGTGGCTGCCCATGGGGGGGGGGGGCATCCAACTCAGGTTTTGCCCAGGGCTCAGGTTTGCCTAGGTACGCCTCTGCCCCCTTTGCTGAGGGGGGAGGCTGGCGAGGGAACCTGTTACTAAAATTTTTGGATCCCACCACTGGTTCACCTCCCCATCGTCAGGAATTTGCCAATCTAGAGCTGGCAACCCGACTGCTGCAAGAAACGCGAGCTCCGTGCATTGGAGGAGCCAGGCCTTGATCTTTAGCGGAAGAATGGGAGATTCATCAGTACACATGATGAGGCCTTTTTTTCACCTGTCAGAGCGTGATGTTAGTCATTTTAAGGGGAAGATTTGTCACTGGTGGAAATGTTTGCTGAGTGAGTGTTTCTTAGAGGTTGAAAATCAAGGGCAGGCGTTTTCTTCCTATTTGGATTTGGGTGATGACTGCGAAAGGAAGCTTTTAAGGAAGAAAATGTGAACAGCGGCGTTTCTCAACTGGGAACAGTCACTTCTGTTATAAATTGCCTCACACAGCTGTCAAGACCTTGCTGCAGGATGTGCCATCAATTATGATGATTTTCGCAGGCCCTGATCCACCTTTCCTATAAAGTGAGGCGGGTTGGCATGGCTGAGAACTGAGTCTTCGCAAAGTGATTCTGCACCGGCCAAATAGAATGGGTTTAGGCCCTTTTAAAAAGCGTTGCATGCCACCCCTCACTCCCTCCCCTCCCCTCCCTCCCCCTTCCTTGCATGCCATCCCTCCCTTCCCTCCCACTCCCTCTGCTAGGGTGGGTGGGCCATGTCCAGATGCTGGGTCCCCTCCCTCCCCTCCCTTGCATGCCACCCCTCCCTTCCCTCCCTCTCCCTCTACTAGGGTGGGTGGGCCATGTCCAGATGCCGGGCTCCCTCCCTCCCCTCCCTTGCATGCCACCCCTCCCTTCCCTCCCTCTCCCTCTGCTAGGGTGGGTGAGCCCTGTCCAGATGCCGGGGCCCCTCCCTCCCCTCCCTTGTATGCCACTCCTCCCCTTCCCTCCCTCCCCTTCCCTCCCTTGCATGCCACCCCTCCCTCCCCTGTGACCAGGGCCTTGTTGTAACACAGTGGCCTTGTTGCCTCACTTCTGGTATGCACCAGAAACAACGATATTTCATCACTGGTGACATGGGGCACTCTTGTGTTTTGGCAAAATCTCTATGGTAAACAAGGCGTCTACCACAGAGTTTCTACCCAAATACCGTAACGTCCCATGTTGGGGGGGAGGAGTTCCCACAGTACTCGCCCCCCAAATGCTTCTGACCAGTGGTGGGATCCAAAAATCTTAGTAACAGGTTCCCATGGTGGTGGGATTCGCCGCGGCGTGAAGCCAATGGGATCAGTGGGGCACGCACTGGGGCGTGCTGGCATTCTGGGGGCGGCATTAATAATTTCTCTGTTACTGTAAAAAACTCTTACTGTAAAAAAAAGTTCCTAATTTCCAGCTGGTATCTTTCTGTCCATAATTTAAACTCATTATAGCAAGTCCTATAGTCTACTGTCAACCGAAACAACTACTTCTCCTCTAATTGACTGCCTATCAAATACTTAATACTTTCAAATACTTAATTTTGTGTCTAGAAATAAAAAAAATGAAACTTTCCTTAAACAAGGAACTTTACCACATTTCTAAAACATGTTTTTAAAACAGCCCAACAGGGAGAATTATCCCGTTTTCTACCTTCGCTAACCAGCCACATAGGAAACAACAGGACTTGATGATTTTGGGACCTAATGGGATTTCTAATGGAAAAGCAGACCCAATTAGTAACCCCCTCTTGGCACACACAAATAATTAGTAACCCACTCTCGGGAACTGGTGAGAACCTGCTGGATCCCACCTCTGCTTTTGACCCATTCTATTTGCCTGAAACAAGGTTAAATGAAAGTCGACAGCGACTTTCATTTAACTTGGATTCAGGCAAATAGAATGGGTCAGAAGCATTTGGTGGGTGAGGTTTTTTTCTTTAACCCGGGTTTTAAATGAAGCATTCAATTCCCCAGGTAACCACCATTCGTGTGGATTTTCTAATAGGCGATCACCATGTTGTGCCGGTAAGTGGGTGAGTGGGGACTCTCAAGGGGTGGATTCTCAGGGGGATTCTCACATAGGGGGATTCTCAACTGCACGTTCTCGAGGAAATGCAGTGTTTTCTGTGTGAACCGTGCCACCTCCCACCACCAGAATCCCAGAGATCTCAGCTGGCTTCTGCACCTGCCGTGCAAAAGGTGGCACGGGCAACCGAAATGGGTTAAATGCCCCCAAGTTGCCTGTGAAGAATCAGTTTGTGTCGTGGTTCCTGAACTATTACCTTTTCCCTCAGTCTTCTGACTTGCAGCAAGCCCCTTGAATGTGTTCATTTGCCTAGGCAAATGATATTTTCCCCTTCTCTCCCCATTTTTAATTTATATATTGCCAGGAGACTGTTAACTGATTTTTGGCTTTTAATGCTTGGTTTATATCTTATTTTTATTTCCACTTGTAGATATGTGTTTTTTAATCTTTGCTTTATTTCAATGAATTGCTGGTCTTCTAACTTTTAATAGCTTTTATGCTGATAACGTAATTATTTTTTCGACGTTGCTAATTTTTAATTTTTATTATTAATGCACATTTTTGTTTTGTTGATGTTTGATTATGATTTGATTTTGATTGTTATCTGTTCCAAAACCCACCTGACTGGGGGATGGGATACAAATATTTTAAAATAAACATCATATACATTTACTTGGCATCTCAAAACAGTTGTGTTGGCTCATACCGTTAATCAATTCAAAGGGAGACAATTAAGCAGCTAAAATAATGTTTTGACATCTCGAGTTATGTATTGCTCAAAATTTTTACCAAATCCATCTGTTCTAATAACTTCAAAGTTCTTCCTCAAGTTTGTAGGAATTATGTTGCATGATCAAGCCAAAGTCTACCTAGATATTTTGTCTCCAAGAGTGGACAGCTGGGAATGTCCAGAACAGGGGTCTTCAAACTATGGTCCTCCAGATGTTCATAGACTACACTCCCATGAGCCCTACCACTTGGCCATGCTGGCAGGGGCTGATGGGAGTTGTAGTTCATGAACATCTGGAGGGTCATAGTTTGAAGACCCCTGGTCCAGAAGCTTAGCTATTACGGCTCCTGGTACATGGAAGATTATGAATTCTGAAGAATGTAGAAACCTTTTTTGAAGAGATGAGCCCATTGACACCACATTCTTGAGAAATATAGTTAGTCTAGTTCTTCACAGTTGACACTGATCTGAAATGGCATGGCACCTAGCCAAAAGGGCTCCTAGATTTCAGCCCCACAGCACGTGACATGAGTCAGAGGGAGCAAGAGAACTTCAAATCATGGCCAGAGAGGCACTGTTACAAACCAGGGGGGTGTAAACATTCGAGGGTTCAAGCTAGGAAGATCTGGGTTCAACACACCCACTCATCCACGAAGCTTGTGGGTGACCTTGGGTCAGCACATCTCAGCTGAACCCACCTCACTGAATTATTGCGAGTATAAAATGGACGGCAAACAAGGAGGTAAATTGCCTCTAGCTCCTTGGAGAAGTATGAGTGAGGTAGAAGTATGATGGACAGAGACATCGAACACAATGAATAACCCACTCATGATTACTATTCTTCCTACGTGACTCTTAATGAACAAGATAAGCAAACTTAAATAGTTTCTAGTGCTGAGGAACAACAAATTTAAAAGTGAGGGGAAAGATCACAGAGGAGTACAAGGTGATATCACTACCAGTCGTCTTCTCTGGGAGGGGTTTTTATTGATAGTTTTAAATTCTGGACGCCAAGTAGAATGCTGTAGTTTCATGTTTTAAATATATATATATATATATTGATTATTTATTGTTATTATTGTTTCTGGAATATTATTTTGTTATTCAATTTCAGACTTCAGGGATACGGCATACAAATGTAATTATAAATAAATAAATAAAAAATAAACCCTGATGCTCTCCATTCCAGAATAGACCATGAGGATGCATGTACCAAGGGGGCCAAAACTTGCCCCCAGAATTGCTTTCGCAAACTTACCTAGCCAGTTCAATGTAAGTTTCAGGATTCCTAGGACTAGCCATACCCTTCACCCAAAAGAAGCAGATATCCCGGTTTCCAAATTGTTTGTTTTCCTACCTACTACCAAACAGAACAAATCAAGACACTCTCCAATGGCCAATATAGTAAATGAAAGGCAGGTAAATATAATGTGATAGTCAGTGGTGGGATCCCAAAATGTTAGTAATAGGTTCCCACGGGTAGGGATCTAAACAGTATGTGAGCCAATGGGGCTGGGTGGCATGATCATGGAGACACAATTTCTCAGTTACTGTAAAAAACTCTTAGTGTAAAAAAAAAGTTCCTAATTTCCAGCTGGTATCTTTCTGTCCATAATTTAAACTCATTATAGCAAGTCCTATCGTCTACTGCCAACAGAAACAACGACTTCTCCTCTCATTGACTGCCTGTCAAATGCTTAATACTTTCCAATACTTAATTTGGTTTCTAGAAATCAAAAGAAGGATCCTTTCCTTAAACAAGGAACTTGACCACATTTCTAAAACATGTTTTTAAAACAGCCCAACAGGGAGAATGATCCCGTTTTTCGACCTTCGCTAACCAGCCACATAGGAAACAACAGGACTTGATGATTTTGGGACCTAATGGGATTTCTAACGGAAAAGCGGACCCAATTAGTAACCCCCTCTCGGCACACACAAATAATTAGTAACCCACTCTCGGGAACTGGTGAGAACCTGCTGGATCCCGCCTCTGGTGATAGTGCAGCAATGTGGTACAAACATGCAAACTCTCAAATACACAGAACAGCCTCTATTACATATACATTCATGGATTATCACCTATTACAGTAAGTAGCTAAATGGCACTATTGAGAACACGTTCCTGCAGTGCCTTTTTACAATGGGAGCGATCCGCCCCATTCAACAATAAATTGCCATCATCCACTCGAAAAGCATTGCCCTGAAAAGAAAGCATTTCACTTATAGTCCCAAGAAACTTCAGAAAGCCTTTGCCCGAGTCCTCAAATAACTTTCCTTGCACTGCTGCAAAACCTACTCAGCTGTCTAATACAGTGGTGGTGAACTCATGGTACTGGTGCTGTGAGGGTGCACCAGCCCCTCCTGTGTCAACGCAACTGGAGTCACCCCACCCACCCCACACATCTAGGCTGGCCTGGGCCACTGGGCTACATTATTAGCATTAAACCTAAGACCTAGTTTTGGGGAAGCAGTGTAGGTAACCCTGTTAAGTGCTGTTAAACCCCACTGATTTTCATGCAAGACCCAAAGCTAACTTTACCCAGGAGCAAGCTCATTGCTGGCAATGGGCTTTGCTTCTGAGTAATCCCTCCTAGGGTCGGATTCACCCGCTGCATGGCTGCTTCCAAAGCAGAGCTTCACTGATCACTACCGGCTTACCCTGAGTAAACGCATCAGAGCCAACCATTTTTTTTAAAACTAAAACCCTCAGTATTCAGGTTAAATAGTCATGGTCGGCACTTTATATAAACAAGTGGTTTTGGGGTCACAATTTGGGGCACTGGCCTGGAAAAAGGTCTGCCATCACCGGTTCAATACAAGCCTCCATTGTAATAGCTCCAGATTCCCAGGACCCTTTCACCCAAAAGGCGGATATCCCGGATCTCAGTCTGAGAGGGTTTTCCCTACCACCAGAGATCTTTTTCACTGGAGAGGTTGCGGATTGGCCTTGGGCCCTGATGCATGCAAACCAGTGGATCCACTCCTGATTGGAGATGCTTTTGGGGACGCGTTGGTAGGGTTGCCAGCTCCAGGGTGGGAATTCCTGGAGATTTGGGTTGGAGCTTGGAAGGAAGGAAGGCTTTGGTGAGCGGAGGCAGTTCCCTAGGGTCTACCTTTATAGAGCATAGGGCCAACTGCTGCCCTCCAGATGTTGGACTTCAGAGCCTCCCATCCTGCCAGCATGATGCCAGGGACATGGGAACTGTAGTCTATAACATCTGGAGGGCCGCGAGTTTGACACCTGCGCCACAGAGTCATTCTTCTAAAAGCCGCCCTTTTTTTCCAAGCGAACCGATCTCTGTTGCTCAGAGAACAGTCGTAATATCGCCAGCCGCCACCTGTAGACTGGCAACCCTACTGCTCACATTTACTTTCAGCTGCGAGAGCTTTGTCAGTCAGAGGTGAAAAAGGCATTTTAGCACGTGAATTTCCAACTGCCTCCTGCCACCTGGCAGGCAGCGCCACCCCTGAGACTCACGCCAGATGAGGTGAACCCGGCTAGATGTGACAGTCCAGCCGTCAAGATGATCTGCCAGATCCAGTCAGACGGAAAATGGCTCTGCGTTTGCATTCCACTGGCTCTGGGCACGGGATTTTTGGGATGCTTGCGACGCCCGGTCATTTTGGGCCGGTCCGTGGCTCTGACATTAGCCCAAGGGCAGAGAAGGGAAGAGAGGGGTGGCTGTGTTTGCTGGCTTTCTTTCCCCTGTGAACACTTTTATGAGACATTTTAACAACGATGAACGACTCATGGGTTACATTCAACGCAACTCTTTTCCAGGTTGAAGTGTACCCCTATTTTGATCCGTTTACGCCATTTTAGTGTGGTTTTTTTAATTGTTGAGTTTAGGGCACAGGTGGGATCCAGCAGGTTCTCGCAGGTTCCCGAGAGTAGGTTACTAATTATTTGTGTGTGCCGAGGGGTTACTAATGGGTGATTTTGCCATGTGATTTTTGCCTTAGTTACTCTCCCAGCAGTAGCCGCAGAACTTGAAGCAGCTCCAGCAGGAGGTGCAGACCGGGCATGCGGCAGCCTGCGCCATGCAATGTTTCCCACTCCAAGGACCGGGCGCAGAGGCTGCGGCCCCTGCTACAGCCCCGCTTCCCAGGAATACCCCTCGCTTCTGGAATGCTGGGTTGTGGCCACTGCGTTCCACCACTTCGCCGCGGCTCCCCGCCTATCCTACTGGTGCTACGCTATTGGTTTGAATCCCACCACCATGGGAACCTGTTACTAAAATTTTTGGATCCCACCACTGCTTTAGGGTGTGTGCGTGCGTGCGTGCTTGCGTGTGTGCGTGTGTGTGTGTGTGAGAGAGAGAGAGAGAGAGAGAGAGAGAGTCACTTTCTGACTTTGTTAACCAACCTCGGAAGGGCAGAGAATAAACTTTTGAAAAACATCTCTTATTCCCTATACAGGCCAGACTTTACCGTGAGGCAAACTGAGGCAATCGAGTCCAGAAGGGTAGGTTGGCGGGGTGGGGTCACCTTTCCTCTGACCTGTCATTGTCCTTCCGGGCCACTGCCCCATCTGACACAATAGGATGCCATTTTAAAAGGCCATTGTTAGGCTTCTACAATTTCGATTAGCTGAGATCTCCGCTATTCCTTGAGAAAAATGGTCGTGGGCTTTGGAGGGTGGAGTCTATGGCTTTAGACCCTCCACAAACCCCGCCCTCCCTAGGCTCCACCCCCAGAATCTCAAAACAGTTCCCAACCCAGAACTGGTAATCCTACTGTTGGGTGTGTGTGTGGGAACCTGCCATGTAGGAGTTCTGTTGCAGCAGAGGCATAGCAAGGAGGAACCACTATGCGCCAGTGCAAGGCCCCTGCCCTCAACTGAAGGTCTTGTTACACCCCACAGGCGCATGCCTCGTGCATTCCTCCCTGTCCCCTTGGAGCTACACTTCTGTGTTGCTGCCATACTGTATTGGCACCTGTAGCGACACAGGGAAACTACACATGCCTGTTCCGGCGTGGAAAAACCCAAACGACTTCTTGTTTCTGCTTTTGCATTGCAGACAAAATAAAATCTCAACCCAGGGTTGGCTCACATAATTATCACCGTCCCCGTTTCCGCTGTTTAAAGAGAAAGAATGGGGAAAGACAGAAGAAAGAAGAGGACAGGCGGAAGAGCTGTTCATATATTTTATTTCACCGAGAGGTCCCTTGTGGCAAGGTGGGATTGAAAACAGGCAAGCGGGCTGCTGTTCAGAGTCGCCATTTCTTGAGCTGCAGAGACAGAGATATGAGATAATCCCAGGGGCGGAGCAGGGCAATCCTGCCTCGACGCTGCGACGCGTCTCTGCACCCCTGCTGTGGCGCTTTATCCACCCCCCATGCCACGCCTGAACGGCTAGTGGCCACGCCTCGCCTCAAGCTGGCAAAGGTCTTCAGCATCGGGTCTTCACCTCGCCTCTGCATTGGCTACGCCTCTGGATAATCTTCCCACTGACCCTTCCCCTCCCTTAGCCGCTCCCCCAAGAGACAGCCCTGGTGAAGGGAAGCTATCGAATCGCCCAACTCCACCCTTTTGACTCGAAAAGGTCCATTTTGGCTTGGGTTCTCCTTTTTCAAACAGGATTGATTCTTTTCATATCACTCTTTTCTGTCTCATCATACCAAGTCTTTCCTGGTAAATTTACATCGTCATTGAGCAATAGTGTATAAATGGTAGGAGGAACAGGTCAAAGGATCCCCAAAACAACCAGAAATTAAAAAGGGCACATTATCACACAAGAAGAAGGAGACTCAAGGCTTACACCTCTCTTGCCCTTCCTCCTCACAACAAACACCCTGTGAGGTAGGTGGGCTCAGAGAGCTCCGAAGCTGTGACTAGCCCAAGGTCACCCAGCCATGCAGGGAGTGCACAGGCTAATCTGAATTCCCCAGATAAGCCTACAGCTCAGGCGGCAGAGCTGGGAATCAAACCCGGTTCCTCCAGATTAGATACACGAGCTCTTAACCTCCTACGCCACTGCTGCTACACACTTGTGGTCTGCTCCACAGTGAGCGTACATTCCCTTCGGGTCAAAATCTCGGTTACAAGCTGGTTTCCTGCTCTTCAGAACCCATTTCACTCTCAATTTTGACTCTCCGCATGTTTCCAAAAACTAAGAAAGTGCTCCTTTTTGTCTTGCTTTGCAGGGAAAGCGAAGGAGACCACTGTGCGTTTGGCTCCTTCAGGTTCTCCGCTCTTCCCCTGCCCACACAGGAGTAGTTCCACCCACTGTTCGACTGGCATTTCAGGGCAGTGGGCAGTGGTGGGATCCAAAAATTTTAATAACAGGTTCTGATGGTGGTGGGATTCAAACAGTGGCGCCGGGCCAAGACACACGCACCTCCAGCCCTCTTTGGGCAGGGAGGTTGCCGGCAACCCTTCTCGCACTCAGGAAAATTCAACCACTTCTAGAGAAGTGGTGAGGACTGGTTGGATCCCACCTCTGGTTGTGGGGCTTCTTTTAAATTTTTTTAACACTTAAGGTCCATCGAAGGAGCAATAGAGCATTGAAATGCACCCCCCCCCCCCAATCAGGTGGCAGACAACCTCCCAAAAGCAGGGGGCAAACTGTAAGGTTGTGTCTTTGTGATAGTTGAGAGTTTGGCCTTGGAGAGGATTCCTGTGCTACGCTGGGCTGAATGCCCAGTATCGCCTGTTATCACTTGTTTACCTTGCTTTCGTCTGATATAGCCCTGTGTGAAACTGTTTTCGGTTTGTTAGGTGGGAACGGCTAATTGTTTACGTTCAGCCCTTGGCGGGAATAGAGGCCCGTAAAAGCGGCTGTCTGAGAAAGGGGGGTTCAGAATCTGCATTGCCTGTAGTCGATCATGAAAGCCAGCTCAATAAAGAACTATGAAAGGTTGCTTTTGGTCTGGACCTTGCTGATTCCTTACACAAACAAAATGGCAGCTCAGCTTGGCAGGAATCAGTGGGGCGCTTACTCACAAGTAAACAAAGAAACTTGGGGAAATCCCACAACGGAGCAAACATTCTTGGGCTGAGTAGTGCATGCCTAAATGGCCAAGAAGTCAGTCAAAATCTTTCTGCAACAGATTCTTGTGAGTTTTCAGGTCAGCTGTTGCAATGGGCTCTGCTCACATATCCGCACGAATACCACGTCGATACATGACAACTTCCTAGGCCTCCGGGTGAGGCTCGAATTGTAATGAAAGGCCAACAACCAGCCAAAGGACTGGCGGCTGTGAATCAGCCAATAATAATTATATTATAATAATTTGTATTGAGACTTTGAAACAATTTTCATAATTTGCGGCACAGGTTGTGAGAGAGTATCTTGTATGCTTTGCTAGTGAACTGAAAAAAAATTAGCTATAGATTAATTAAACCAGGGGTCTTCAAACTATGGCCCTCCAGATGTTCATGGACTACAATTCCCATCAGGGCTCATGGGAATTGTAGTCTATGAACATCTGGAGGGCCATAGTTTGAAGACCCCTGAATTAAACAAACAGAGGTAACCTGACAACTAATTATCAACAAAAAGCTTGAATGGATGGGGATTACAAGAAGAAGAAGAAGAAGAAGGAGGAGGAGGAGGAGGAGGAGGAGGAGGAGGAGGAGAGGAGGAGGAGGAGGAGGAGTTTGGATTTATATCCCCCCTTTCTCTCCTGTAAGGAGACCCAAAGGGGTTTACAATCTCCTTTCCCTTCCCTCCCCCACAACAAACACCCTGTGAGGTGGGTGGGGCTGAGAGAGCTCCGAAGAACTGTGACTAGCCCAAGGTCACCCAGCTGGCATGTCTTGGAATGCACAAGCTAATCTGGTTTCCCAGATTAGTCTCCACAGCTCAAGTGGGCGAGTGGGGAATCAAACCAGAGGTGGGATCCAACCAGTTCTCACCACTTCTCTAGAAGTGGTTACTAATTTTTTCTGAGTGCCGAGAAGGGGTTACTAAAGCAACCTCCCTGCCCAATAGGGACTAGAGGTGCGTAAAAGGTAGCCACTGTTTGAATCCCTCCACCATTGGAACCTGTTATTAAATTTTTTGGATCCCACCACTGAATCAAACCCACTTCTCCAGATTAGAGTGCACCTGCTCTTAACCACTACATCACGTGTAGCAACATAACTTTAAATAAGAGATGGTTGGCTTCGGAAATATATATTTTTTTGCTGGAACATACAGAGGTGTCCAGAATTCTGTTGAGTGTTCATCAAACTGTTCAAGGTGTAAAGAAGGGGTGGGAGAATCACAGGCCATGGATCCAGCTGTCATAAGATTGGGCTGTAAACAAGACAAAAGTACAGAATTAAACTCATTTTTTATGTCTAAATGGTACTGAAAGGATCAGAAACAGATAAAGCTTTCAGCTTCCTTCTTCTTGTCTCTAAAGCTGAGATATCAATTACCCTGTTTCCCTGAATATAAGACATCCCCAGAAAATAAGACGTAGGGTAGAGGTTTTGTTGAGCAAAATATAAGGCATCCCTCAAAGGCAAGACGAGGCAAAGTTTTGTTTGAAGCATGCCCCATGAACAGAACACAGAAATAAGACATCCCCTGAAAATAAGACACACAGCACACATCTTTGGGAGCAAAAAATAATATAAGACACTGTCTTATTTTTGGGGAAACACGGTACCTGGATTGGAAACCACACTGGGACTCCAATGACCCCATGGTCTGTATTTATTTGGCAGGGGTAGGTGGGGGTGGGCACTTAAATAAATGTAAGCACAGTGCATGAATGACACGCTAGCAGTCTGCTGGTTAATAAACCAAGAAGGCAGCTATTTTGCAGGTAACTTTGTGATGGTTTCCTGAATATCTGCACTATGGAGAAAGATGCCATCTCTTTACCCCACAGGAAAGAGGAAGAAAAAAGAATGGTCACCGCTCATGGAAACAGCTAGCGTGCAGGGTATGAGCTGCTCCATGACTGACATTAAATATTTGGGCGTCTTAGTTGATAGTTCCATGGGAATGTCAACTCAATGCACGGCACCTGTGAAAAAGGCAAACTCTATGCTGGGGATAATTAGGAAAGGAGTTGATAATAAAACTGCAAGGATTGCTGCGTCTTTATATAGACATGTAGCACCGCATCTAAGTCCCAGGTTCAGTTCTATTCACATTCCCGATATCAAGAGATAGAAAAAAAAGTGCAGAGAGAAGGGCAACGAGGATGATTGAAGGACTGAGCACCTTCCTTATGAGGAGAGGGCTGAGCGCTTGGGGACTCTCAGTTTGGAGAGGAGACGCCTGAGCGGGATAAGGATTGAAGTCTATAAAATTATGCATGGGTAGAAAATGTTGACAGAGAGAATTTTTTCCTTTCACACCACTAGAACCAGGGGCATTCCATTGTGCAAATGCTGGGGAAGCATAGGACTAATAAAGGAAACACTTCTTCAATTTTAACGCAGGATCGGTGTTTGGAATATGCTGCCACAGGAGGTGGTGATGGCCACTCAACCTGGATAGCTTTAAAAGGGCTTGACAGATTGATGGAGGAGAAGTCGATTCATATTACCAATCTCATCCTCCTTGATCTCAGATTGCAAATGCCTTAGCAGACCAGGTGCTCAGGAGCAACAGCCGCAGAAGGCCATTGCTTTCACATCCTGCATGTGAGCTCCCAAATGCACCTGGTGGGCCACTGCGGGTAGCAGAATGCTGGACTAGATGGACTCTGGTCTGATCCAGCAGGCTAGTTCTTATGTTCTTATGTTCTTATTTTTCAGATATATATGTGGACTGGAAATATCGGAACACAACTCTCTTCCATCAGCTAAAACTCCAGGGTGTCAGGTCCAAGCCTGTCAATGCCCAGATGTCTTGCTGTGTAAGAATTGCACATGTTTCCTGTCAATGCTTTCCTGCTTCCCTCTCCCCTCCCTGGCAATTCCCTGGCACCAGCTCTCCAAGTGGAAGGTGCTTAACGGTCTCTGTGGTTTCTTGAAGTTCTGCAAAGTGCAAATGTTATACACTTTGTGAAGCACATTTCCATGGAATCAAATGGGGGGGGGGATTGAAGGATATAATCTCTGATCTAATGGAGAGCTTAGATTCAGCTTGCTGCATTTCCACGGGTTGTAGAAATGTTTAGGACTCCTGAATGGCCCTGTTATTTCCATCAGTTCTGAGAGCCTGGACACAGGGAGGGAATCTAATTTGCTTTGCCATCTAAAACTAGATAGATCAGCAATGGGACACTAGGGTTATCAGATGAGGCTCCAGAATTATGTGGACTACAATTCCCACCAGTCACCAATTGGCCATGCTGGCAGGGGCTGATGGGAATTGTAGTCAGTGAACATCTGGAGCACCATAGGTTGGCCACCCCTAATCTAGGGGGACATAATTCCTGGATGGCATGGTCACCCTGGTGGCCCATGCAGCTAAAACAGTCATATGGTGTGTTTCCATTAGACCTTTGAGTGTGGGGAGGGTAGAGAGAATCGGTCTGGGCGCTGATGGTAGATTCCAGCAATCTTGATTAAACCTCTGTTGAGGAAGAGATAGAACCACCCCTAAAAAGGCCCTCTCTTAGTAACAGCAGCCTAATCCTCCTTTGAGGTTGCGAACACACAGAGAACGTCCTCACCCAAAGACCTTGGGACAGGCAACTTTTTCAGCCAATCCTTTAAACCTATGCTCTTCTACCAGTGGCGAAGCGACAAGGGGACAGGGTGCACTGCAACTACATCACTGGGGGTGTGTGTGGAAAATCGTTCCCAGTCCTCTTTCCCTCACGCGATGCCTCCCTTGTAGTATCCCATCCCCCCTTTCCATTTACTCTTAAAGTTCTTTTTTTTTCTAGAATTCAGGCTGTGTGGCCTGGTCATTAGCAGCCAGTTGTGGGTCCGCCTGATCCAGTAGTCCCCAGGAGATCTTGGGGCTCACAAGGTCTCCCAAGCAGCTCCCCATCAGGCCGTTTTTAAGTCTGAACTGCATTGTGGCCTTTTTCAACCTGAAAAAGTTCCCAGGAAAAGGAAAAGAAACTAAGTGGGAGGGGGGGGTGGGGAAGGGCAAGCCGCGAGGGGAGAGGGTGCAGGGGCGCTGGGGGGGGCGTGCAGAAAGTGCACACCAGGCCCAGTTTGGCCCAGTTATGCCTCTGTCTTCTAACAACCCAAAGGTACATTTTAGCCCCCCTCAGCCCACTGGCCATACATCTCTGCAGGTTATTCTTTTATAACTGCTCAGGAGAGATGCAAAACAATACAAACTTTGGGAGAGACTTCTTCCGAGCTCGTTGGTCTTCTGAATCCAAATAATCTTCCGAAATGGGTTTGAGAGAGCCTTCTCGCTTGCCATCCCTCAGGATTGGAACCAACGTCTTCCAGTTTTTTCCTGAAACTTAAGATTAAAACTGGCTCTTCAAACTGCTTCTGTTCTCCTGTCCCCACACACGTTATTAAAAAAACTGCCACAGGAATGGAGGGACGAAGGTGGCGTTTTTTGATTGGCCAGCTGTACGCATGCCCGAAACACTCAGCTGTGATTGGCTGAATGGGGGACTCCTGGCACCAGAGATTCCGCACTTTACTGGAATCGAGCTGAGTTCGAGCAGGGTTCCCTGAAAAAGTAGTAGTTCCCAACTGGAGTCGGAAATTTGACCGTTACACAGGGTAAAGCTGGTACAAAACCACGTCGATCCCAGTGGTTGTGCGGAGCACTTAGGTCGAACGCAGCTCGAACTTAGGTTGATAACGCAAGTGCGGAATCGACCTTAGAGGATTATGCCTGGTCCCAAGGACCGCTTGTCTGGAAGTTTGAACTAAAATAAAGTCAAATTACAAAATGAGATGGAAGATGATTTACTTGTCCCTGGTGGCGTCACAGGTACTGTCCAATAGGAGGCCACGACACTCACAGAAATGGAGACTTCACAGAGGTCACGACAGCAATGCATGACAATGTGTGTGGGTGCGTGGGTGTGAAGTCTACAGCTCCAAGTTAAAAATTATTACAAGTTGTGTACTGGGGAAATGATGTTTCCCTGCAAGAGAACGGAATAATTCCGGATTCTCCACAAGGGCTGAGCAACAGCTGTGCATCGTTTCCTCCACCAAAAAAGGCACAGAAAGTCCCTTCCCGCCCCAGGGGGATGACAAAAGACCCCCTCCTTGACCATTTCCAGCTTTCCTACCTCTGCCATACTTGAAAGTGAAGCTGAGGTTGCGTTTCAGCTCCTCGCTGTATCTTCCAGGGTCTTCGTTGATACCCAGGTTGGTGTTCCACGTGGACCAATTCACCTCATCCACCCTGCGAAGGAGGAAGTCAAAGAAGCCGTCTCTCTGGCAGTTGCTGTCACAGGAAGTCAAGCCCTTGCCCCAGCCCAAAACCCAGAAAGCTTCAGAATTAAGGCAGCATGGAAACTGACAGAGAGACACCTTTCTGTGTAGAGCAGTCAATTTCCCACAACCCATCACTCTGGTGTAGCCAACACAGAATGGGGATAGGTTTCAGTTGGGAACTTCAGTTGGGAACACAGAATGGGGATAGGCCGCAGTGGTGGCGAACCTTTGGCACGCCAGATGTTATGGACTACAATTCCCATCAGCCCCTGCCAGCATGGCCAATTTCTGAAGCTTTCTGAGTTTTGGGCTGGGGCAAGGGCCATGCCAATTGGCCATGCTGGAAGGGGCTGATGGGAATTGTAGTCCATAACATCTGGAGTGCCAAAGGTTCACCACCATGGGGATAGGAGATAGCTTTCAGTTGGGAACTTGGAAACCTCTGGAATTCCAGACAGAGGCATACCGGGAGAAAATGGTGCCCGGAGACATCTGTTCTCCAGGTGCCTCCCCCTGCTATGCCTGGGGTGGAGTCCACCCCCGAGCCCCGCCCCCAAGCCACACCCCCTCCCAGCTACCGGGAGGGGGGCAGGGCTTGCGGGGAGCCAGCAGCTGGGAGAGGGGTAAGGCTTGGGGGGGTCCTCTGGCTTTCTTGGCCCCGCCCATGTCGATGACAACATGGGCGGGGCCAAGGGCGCCAGAAGACGACAAGGCAGCAGGACTTCCTGCTGCTTTGCCCTCATTTTGGTCACGTGGGGGGCTGATTTTGCTCCTCCCACGTGACCAGAACAGTGGTGCCCGGGGACAGAGGGCGCTCCTTGTCCCTGGGCAAATACGCCACTGATTCCACACTACCAGTTTCCCTGGAGAAAACGGCTGCTTTGGCGGGTGGATTCCAGAGCACTGGACTCCACTGAGGTCCCCATCCTTCCCAAGCTCCACCTCCAAATCTCCAGGAGGTTCCTGCCCTAGATCTAGCCACCTTACCCCCCTCCATCCCCTGCCAGTGGTTGGTGGGGAGACCTGGCAACACTAGGAAGAAGAGGAGGAGCTAGACAATTAGGAACAGCCCTGGCCAGCAAAGGCAGGAGGCCGCATGATTTCTGCCCCCCCGCTCCAAAGGTCTCCCCAAGGACGGTAGCTGATTTGGGGAGAGCAGATCAGGAGCTTGTGTTTCATTCGGGCCAAGAGGGAGCAGGAATGGCTGGGAAAGCCAGGCGGAGGTTATTCCCAGTGGTGGGATCCAAAACTTTTAGTAACAGGTTCCCATGGTGGTGGGATTCAAACTGTGGCGTAGCACCAATGGGGCTGGGCGGGGCATGACGGGGGAGTGACCGAGCATTTCGGGGGCGGGGCATTCCTGAGCGGGGCTGTGGCAAGGACGGGAAACAAATGCACACAGACGCAGGCTGCCACGCACGCCGGTGCACCTCCTGCTAGACTGCTTCATGTTCTGCGCGATACTGCTGAGGAGGAGGAGGGGCATAACTAAGGCAAAAATCACGTGGCAAAATCACCAAAATCTCTCGGCACACCCAAATAATTAGTAACCTACTCTCGGGAACCTGTGAGAACCTGCCGGATCCCACCTCTGGTTATTCCCTTCCCCATGCTCTGTGATGGACAGTGAGATGGGGGACGCAGAAGGAGAATTCTTGGTCCCCCCCCCCCCATATTATCGCCACCCCGGTGATTGAGACTGCGCAGATTACCTGAAGCACCACCGGTAATCGTCCTTGCCGTCAGGGGTGATCCCCACCAAAACTCGCTTCCCGGATCGGAAGGGATTGACAATGCAGTTCCAGTAGCTGTTTTCAATGTTCAAGATGGTGATGGCTCGCTGCATGCAGAAGAGAGAGAGAGAGAGAGAGAGAGAGAGAGAGAGAGAGAGAGAGAGAGAGAGAGAGCGCAAAAGGGAAAATTGGGAGCTGCAGGTATTTCAACTTAGAATGATACAAGGGAAACCGCAAAGCCTCCATTCTTAGAAGCAGACAGCTATGTATACTACCCCCAGTTTCAGGAGAGAAGCAACTAAATTTAGCCGTCCTACAGCTTCGACTTGGAAATCCCCTCCCTTTTTCCTCGGGCCAAGTTTTCATTTTGCCCCATTGTCCGTTTCTTTGAATAAAACTTTCCCCGTTAAAATGTACATTTTTGGCCACGTTATTGCAGCACAAGCGACGTGCAACATCGTTGGTGCACACGTGGCGTAAAAGAAACGGCAGCTGCGAAAAGGGGCAGGATGGAAAGATGCGCAACGACAACAACAGATGGAAAGTGAAAAGAAACCGGTGTCGGGCCTGGCTCCCGCTAGGCCCGGCATCCCTCGTCCAGGCCTGGCTTCAGTTGGGCCTGGCTTCTCATGTCCAGAAGAAGAAGAAGAAGAGTTTGGATTTATATCCCCCCTTTCTCTCCTGCAGGAGACTCAAAGGGGCTTACAATCTCCTTGCCCTTCCCCCCTCACAACAAACACCCTGTGAGGTAGGTGCGGCTGAGAGAGCTCCAAAGAACTGTGACTAGCTCAAGGTCACCCAGCTGGCGTGTGTGGGAGTGCACAGGCTAATCTGAATTCCCCAGATAAGCCTCCACAGCTCAGGCGGCAGAGCCGGGAATCAAACCCGGTTCCTCCAGATTAGAATGCACCTGCTCTTAACCTCCTACGCCACTGCAGAGTCAAGGTTGCATCTGGCTTGTTATCAGTGCCTGGGGCAAGATAGCTTTTCGATTGCTACGCTTTTGTAACTAGTGAATCAGGCAAGCACCTTCCTTATCTCCTATTTCCTGGAACAAGGAGGGAGACATACTCATAACAATGTGTCTTCTCACTGGTCTTTTCTTGTGCAGAATGTTTTGGGAATGGAAGGGAGGGGGGATTGTCGGAGTGAGCAAATGTTTCAAGATATATACTGGGGGCAGAAGACAGAGCTCTGAGCTCTGGCTTCTTGAACCCAGGATCTGACATGTTTCAATAAAGCTCTTGAAATATTCAGGAGCAGCAGTGGCGTAGTGGTGAAGAGCAGGTGTACTCTAATCTGGAGGAACCGGCTTTGATTCCCCGCTCTGCCGCCTGAGCTGTGGAGGCTTATCTGGGAAATTCAGATTAGCCCATGCACTCCCACACATCTTGGTACCTGTGATCTTTTCCCACAAGGGTGGGACTGAACCTGGCCAGAGTGGGCAAAGGAGGAGGGAATGATGCCAGGCACTTCCAGTTCCTGTTACGGGGGAAAACCAAGCATAAATGAAACAAAAGAAGCTGGTTGGCCTTTGTGTGAAACTGGGTGCTAGACTTGATGGACCACCAGTCTGATCTGTCTGGGAGCAGCAGTGGCGTAATGGTTAAGAGCAGGTGTACTCTAATCTGGAGGAACCGGGTTTGATTCCCCGCTCTGCCGCCTGAGCTGTGGAGGCTTATCTGGGGAATTCAGATTAGCCCGTGCACTCCCACACATGCCAGCTGGGTGACCTTGGGCTAGTCACAGCTTCTCGGAGCTCTCTCGGCCCTACCTACCTCACAGTTGTGGTGAGAGGGGAAGGGCAAGGAGATTGTCAGCCCCTTTGAGTCTCCTACAGGAGAGAAAGGGGGGATATAAATCTACTAGTTCTAGTTCTAGTTCTAGTTCTTGTTCTTCTTCTTGTTCTTCTTCTTGTTCTTCTTCTTGTTCTTCTTCTTGCTCTTCTTCTTGTTCTTCTTCTTCTTCTTCTTTGACTGGAGCAACAGACCTTTACAACAGGGCAAATGGGTCTTTTCGTGGCAAAAAGAGTTCAATCTGTGCCCTGGAAAGAAGGCAGGCTAAATTCTGCCCCCTGCCTGACCGGTGCAAATCATGTTAATTTGCACAGTTCTGTAAATAGATGGGCAGATAGATCTTGGCATGAGCTTAAATAGTCACTATGAATGCAAATATTTCTCAGGGACTCTGGACATTTTCTGGAGGGGCCACTTCCTCTGCAGAAAGCAACCAGTGAGTGTGCAGAGTTAGAAGGAGCAGAGACCGAGGACACAGAGGAGCGCCAAGGTTCTCGCTGGGACTGGGGGCGGTGTCGCTGCTGTGTTTCCGGCTGGGGCCACAGTGACAGCTGTATTGTCTGCCTCTAGGAACGTATCCCCCTCCTCAAATGTCTTGCTTTCATTCATGAAAATAAAGCCGATATTGCAAAGGCCCAGAGATCTGTATCACTCTCCTGTCTAAGAAAACATTGCCTCGGGGACCCACCACTGCTTAAATGGACAGCAGGCGACACTGTTCAAAACCTTTGCTTCATTTGTTCCACTCCTGTGATCTGGGAGACGTGGGGATCTGGTGCTCTGGCGCCACCCCATGGTCACAGGTGATCCTGCACGCAGGTCCCCCCTCCCCAAGCTTCATAAGCCGCAGTTCTCAAGTTTACAAAGGACATCTTTGCAATCACTCTTGCCCAAAGTGACCAGACGTCCCACTTTTGGCGGGACAGTCCCACCTTAAACCAATTTGTCCAGCGTCCCGCGGGGTTTTGTAACTGTCCCGATTTTTGGAAGGCTGCCGCACTGCCTTCTGGGGCGCTCCCCTTTTCCCACCCTGTGACAGGGCGGGAAACCGGGGAGCGCCCCAAAGGCAGTGCGCTCTTGTGGCCATGCGCGCGCCCGGGGGGGTTGTCCCAGTATAAAAAAGTGAAAATCTGGTCACCTTACTCTTGCCAGAGACAAACAAGCGTCTCCCATACACGCACAAAAGTTGAAGGCGGTACACAAATGTCAGAGATCAGCCCCCCCCCCTTTAATATATGCTGGTGTTCCCAAGTCATTGGTTTCCTTTACGTCACCGATGCCAAAATGGGGCCCAATCTTGATGTTAGGTCTTGAGCCTTGAATCAATAAACGAACTCTGTATTGCTGATCAGAAGTGTTTATTGGAAGGCAACGAAGTACCCATCTTCGAAAAGCCAGTTCTGTCGAACCTGACTTTTGCGGGCCCCTTTATCCAGGAACAATCCCCTCTCCCAGTTTCCCAAAGAACGAGAGAAATAAATCTGTCACAGTTCTCTCAGAACTCTCTCAGTCCCACGTACCTCACCAGGTGTCTGTTGTGGGGAGAGGAAGGGAAAGGAGCTTGTAAGCCGCTTTGAGATTCCTTACGGTTGAGAAAAGCAGCATAAATCCAAACATTTCTTCTCTTTCTTGCAGACAAAGGGCCCCCGTGGGCTGGATGCGCCCTCCCACCCCGGCCATCATTTGCCCACAGTGGCTCTAAGCACCACACAGCACTCGGTTCTCTTCTCATCACATTGAGGAAGCCCAGAAAAGCTCCTAGGGCCGTGGTGGCGAACCTTTGGCACTCCCGATGTTATGAACTACAATTCCCATCAGCCCCTGCCAGCTGGCCAATTGGGCCATGCTGGCAGGGGCTGATGGGAATTGTAGTCCATAACATCTGGAGTGCCAAAGGTTCGCCACCACGGTCCTAGGGAAACCCAGTATTCCCCAGAGGTCATCCTGAAAACCAGGGCCAGAGTGAGGGGGAACCATGCCTGGGGCGCGTGTGTGCCCTGTGTCCCTGCAACGCCCTTGCCTGCCCCACCAGTGTGTCACCCCCCCCTGTCCCCTCGGTGCTACGCCACTGCCGAAAACCACCCACATAAACCAACCTGGAGCTTCCAAATACTTTTGCTTTCCTGCGCAATCTTGTTGACGGTTTCTCCCATGAGGGCGATGAGCATGTTCAGGAGGAGGATGTAGGTGAGGATGACGTAGATCACCAGCAGGAGGACGAAGACGGGCTTGAAGCGGTAGTTCTCCGTGAACTCCAAGTCACCCATCCCGATCGTGAACTTGAAGAGCTCCAGGCAGGTGTAGTACAGGTTGTTGTAGGCCACAGAGGAGCGCGGGCGCTTGCCACACTGAATGCAGTGGCTCTGGTTCAACTCCTGCCCCTCTTCGCCGTCCTCTATGAGGGTCACAACAGCTAGGGCGAAGCAGAACAGCATTATGGGGGATCGTGAGAAGGAAATGCGGAAAGGCCAAAAGGATTTTGTGGGCAGAGAGGAGCTGTTCTGGATCATAGGCTGGGAGCCAGTGGCTAATTCTAACGAGATCAGAGTTCAAGTCACCGCTCGGCCTTAAAACTCACCTTGACCTATCCACTCTTTCTGCAAGGGTAAAATGAAGGAAAGGAGGAGGAGCAGTGGCATGGTGGTTAAGAGCAGGTGTACTCTAATCTGGAGGAACCGGGTTTGATTCCCAGCTCTGCCGCCTGAGCTGTGGAGGCTTCTGGGGAATTCAGATTAGCCTGTGCACTCCCACACACGCCAGCTGGGCGACCTGGGGCTAGTCACAGTTCTTCGGAGCTCTCTCAGCCCCACCCACCTCACAGGGTGTTTGTTGTGAGGGGGGAAGGGACAGGAGATTGTCAGCCCCTTTGAGTCTCCTTACAGGAGAGAAAGGGGGTATAAATCCAACTCATCTTCCTCCTCCTCCTCCTCCTTCTTCCCCACCTGTTGAGGGGTCTCCAGTTTCCCTTTGGCTAAAACCCTCCCTCACTCCTCTAAGGAAAATGGTGAACGCACACAATTATGGGCCAGATACACTGTGGGAAAAAGTGTGGGCATAACATATGCAAGGTTGTGTCTTTATATTCAGTGACTAATGTCCAAACAACTACAATCCAACACAAATGCTGGAAATCAAACCACCCCTTCCGAGGGCATCTGGAGTATCGTGTCCAGGCTGTGTGGTCTGGATGTTCCAGGTTAGCCCAGCCTCGTCAGATCTTGGAAGCTAAGCAGGGTGGGCCATTGCTACTACTTGAATTGGAGACCACCTTGGAAGTTCAGGGTTTCTACACAGAGGCAGGCTCTTGCCTCTGAACGTCTCTTGCCTTCACAGCCCTATGAGGTTTCCATAAGTCTGCTGTAACCTGCTGACACTTTCCACCAGACATCTTATATCTTTCTAGCATCTTCAACATGACTATGGACAGAATTTACTGGAATTAATGTAAGTTTTACTGTTTGCAATTTACTTTTTGGGAGGACTGGCTTACTGCACTCAATATTATGCTTCCATTACTGGGGCAAAACTCTGCTACCAGTATATTATCCAAATATATACCCAATAGTTACCTTCCACAGGTCTGCCTCCATCCCTCCCCCACCCAGAGAGCCACTCAATTACCTGTTGAAAACCCCAAGTGGAACAGAAGGTAGACCACAATGAAACGGAGGAGATCTCTCATCATCATCTGTGGAGGAGAGAAACCATCAGCCACCACCGAGACAAGGACATGTCTTGCAAATCCCGGCTCTCTTCAGAGAGCCAGGAAGGTCGGCATCAGTGGTGGGATCCAAAAATTTTAGTAACAGGTTCCCATGGTGGTGGGATTCAAACAGTTGCGTAGCGCCAATGGGGCTGGGCGGGGCACGACGGGGGCGTGGCCGGGCATTCCGGGGGCGTGGCATTCCTGGGCGGGGCTGTGGCAAGGACACAGCTGCTGTGCCGGTCCTTGGGCAGGAAACGAATGCACGCAGGCGCAGACTGCCACGCATGCCGGTGCACCTCCTGCTAGACTGCTTCAAGTTCTGCGCACTACTGCTGAGAGGAGGGGCATAACTAAGGCAAAAATCACGTAGCAAAATCACCAATCAGTAACCCCCTCTCGGCACACACAAATAATTAGTAACCTACTAATGAACCTGTGAGAACCTGCTGGATCCCACCTCTGGTCGGCATCCTGGAAAAGCAAGCTGAGCAAACCTCCAAAAACAGGATCTTTATTTAGCTCAGGGAAATTCCTCACTTGCTGATCTTGATCCTAGAAAGGCATCTTTAGCACTGAGAGGTTTTGAGCAGCTCCGCATTCGGTCTGTGGGGTCTTGATCTCAGGTCATAAGGCTAGGAAAGTCCAAGGACACACTGAGATGCTACTGGTCTACAGATTGGTGGAGCGGCAGCTCAGAGTAAAGTGTTCATTTTGGAGGGATCACAGCTCAGAGGAACAGGCCATGCTTAGAACCTCAGCGAACCTAATTTCAACCCCAAGGCTCTCATGTAGGTTGTCTCCAGACCATGCTTAGAACCTCAGCGAACCTAATTTCGCTCCCAAAGCTCTCATGTAGGTTGTCTCCAGGCCATGCTTAGAACCTCAGCAAACCTAATTTCAACCCCATGGCTCTCATGTAGGTTGTCTCCAGGCCATGCTTAGAACTTCAATGAACCTAATTTCAACCCCAAGGCTCTCATGTAGGTTGGCTCAGGGAAGAGACCCTTCTCAGCTCAGGAACTTGAGGAGCTAGTATATGCTGATGGATCCAGAGCAGATCTACAAGGAGCAACTACCTGACGCAAGAGAAACTAGCTGAACGAGCAAGCGGGATGCCTGCCAACTTTTTCTCCAGCTCAGACTGACCTTCTCAAGCATGACTGAGTAGATGCCCATCTGCTGGAAGCCGCGGGTGTAGTAGAGTAGGTTGGTCCAGCCCATCGCCAAGGCAAAGACCACAAAGGCCACATAGAGCTCTTGCCCCAGGAAATACAGCAATGCAGCACCCAGGAGGAGAATCGAGTGGGTGAAGCTGAAAAGGAAGCAAGGAAGGCACCTTTCATCATCAAGAACATAAGAAAGAGCCTGCTGGATCAGACCAGAGTCCATCTAGTCCAGCGCTCTGCTACTTGCAGTGGCCCACCAGGTGCCTTTGGGAGCTCACAGGCAGGATGTGAAAGCAATGGCCTTAAGAACATAAGAAAGAGCCTGCTGGATCAGACCAGAGTCCATCTAGTCCAGCACTCTGCTATTCGCAGTGGCCCACCAGGTGCCTTTGGGAGCTCACATGCAGGATGTGAAAGCAATGGCCTTAAGAACATAAGAAAGAGCCTGCTGGATCAGACCAGAGTCCATCTAGTCCAGCTCTCTGCTACTCGCAGTGGCCCACCAGGTGCCTTTGGGAGCTCACATGCAGGAGGTGAAAGCAATGGCCTTCTGCTGCTGCTGCTCCCGAGTACCTGGTCTGCTAAGGCATTTGCAACCTCAGATCAAGGAGGATCAAGATTGGTAGCCATAGATCGACTTCTCCATCAATCCGTCCAAGCCCTTTTTAAAGCTATCCAGGTTAGTGACCATCACCACCTCCTGTGGCAGCACATTCCAAACACCAATCACACGTTGCATGAAAAAATGTTTCCTTTTATTAGCCTTAATTCTTCCACCCAGCATTTTCAGTGCACGCCCCCTGGTTCTAGTATTGTGAGAAAGGGAGAAAAATTTCTCTCTGTCAACATTTTCTACCCCATGAAGGGGTAGAAAAGGGTTAGTGAATGGCAGGCTTTTCCCCAGTGGGTTCATCATCAAGTTTATTCCCAGTCCAATTCCAGTACAAGATAAAAGAAATGTAAAATATGAAATGCAGCAGTTCAATAAGAATAAGGTACACATTAAAACAATAAGCATCGGTATAGGCGTCAAATGGAATTAAACGGGATTTCTAATGCTTCTTGCATCCAGCCAAATTTAGCAACGTTGCACGCTATTTCACGGTTCGTATCAAAGAGCATCAGCGAGACGCAGACCCTTTTCGCACAACACAAATAAAACATTTTCAGACACACACAAAAATGTTTCCTGCATGGAGTTCCGCATGGTTTTTAGCCCGAAAAGTTTTGTTTCCTGTCTGAAAACATTTTACTTGCATGTTGTTCCCGAGGGATTCTTTTTTTTGAAAATGGTTTTCTGGAAGCGATTCTTTTGTGGAAGCATTTTCACTTGCTGTGCGGATTTCTTTAAAACGTTTCCCACACTGCTCTGAAGTCCCTGGACTTATTGGCCAACTCCATTTTCTGAGCTTGCACTGCCCGTCTTGCACTGTATTTATGTTAGGGGTTTTTTTTGGGGGTGGGGATACGGGAGAAATGGGGTGTAGTGGAACCAGTATGGGACAGCAGTTAAGAGCGATGGACTCTAATCTGGAGAACAGGATTCGATTCCCCGCTCCTCCACATGAGTAGTGGCGTCTTATCTGGTAAACTGGATTTGTTTCCCCGCTCCTCCAGACACGAAGCCTACCGAGTGACCTTAGGGTCAGTCACAGTTCTCTCAGAACTCTCTCAGCCTCGCCTGCCTCACAAGGTATCTGTTGGGGGTGGGGGGAAAGGAAACTATTACACCACACTTGTTGTCCAGTGTGAAGACATTCAAGCTCTTTGTCCGGACAAAATGCTGGACGCTTACAAGAGAACTTCACTGTGGCTGTCAGTGACGAGGGCCTTCAGAGATGGGCGTCGCTGCTGGAAATACTTGATCTGCAAAGAGTAGGAAAAGAGAGAGCATAAGATAGAGAGAGGGGGAGAGAGAGAGAGGGGCTTTCCGCACTTACAGAGTTGTACTGGTTTCTATCTAGGTTCACCTCAGTGTATCCGCACTGCAACTGAGCTCAACGTTGTTTTGTCTCAGTTCCCCCACCTCAGAACTGCGACATCCCTGTCGCAGTTATGAACTGCACCTTTCTGCTGGAACAAGGTCGATACCGCTTCGAAGCTTCGAAGTGCGGACGCATCGAAACAACACCTCATCCGTTCAACCAATCAGGAGCCGCTTTTGTGGCATGCGCAGAATGGGAGAGTCGCAGCGAGCATGTAACTGTAAACTGTAAACTGTAAAAACTGTAAAAAAAAAAGAACGCTCCCGTTTCCCATGGTAACACAAGCTCCAATCACAATTGAGGAGCGAAACAGGCACCAAGATGATCCCGCCCACTTAGCTCGGTTCCAGGGGGCCAAGTAAGTTGCTGTGCGGACAGCCTGGAATCGCCCCACACTGAAGGGAACCGAGTCGACCTTAGCTCCCTTTTGTAGTGCGGGAAGCCCCAGAGAGAGAGAGAGAGAGAGAGAGAGAGAGAGAGAGAGGCTGGCATTGGAAGGAAGGTTAAATCCACAGAGAGCAAAAGAAGAATCCGGAAGGAAGGTTAAATCCATAGGAAGAAGGGTTAAATCCACAGAGAGCAAAAGAAGAATCCGGAAGGAAGGTTAAATCCAGAGGAAGGAAGGTTAAGTCCACAGAGAGCAAAAGAAGAATCCGGAAGGAAGGTTAAATCCAGAGGAAGGAAGGTTAAATCCAGAGAGAGCAAAAGTGAAATCTGGCAACAGTTCTTACCCCTCTGAAAAAGAAATAGGCGCCTCCCAGAATGCTGAGGACCTCTCCAGTGCTTCGGACGTATTCCCCGGTTGTGTTATTCAGGGCAAAGGGCGGCTGCAAAGGACACAGTTGAAAAGTTACAGAACTGGAACTCTGAACAGAGCCCAGAGTTCCAAGGCCCATTGAGGCATTTTACTATTTACTACCATAATTTTACTATTACAATAATCACTGTAACAATGTAGAACAGTTGGTAAAAGTAAAAATCGATGTAAACAATGATTTATTAATTGTGGGGATAATAGATGATATAAGAGTGAATAGAAATTTGGAACCAATGTATAAAATAATGATCGGAGCAGCACACGCAGGGTTGGCGTTGGGCTGGAAAGATAACAAGAAATGGACAGTCTCAAAATAGTTGGAATATATGTGGGAACAAATTCAGTTAGAGATTTTTGAGAGACTGGCAAAAAAATGCACTATGGCAAGAGAAACTAGAAGATATTATGAAGCTACAGACATTGTGTGAAAAATGGATGGAAGAAGCCGGATTTAACGAAGAACTATTGAATAAGAGAATAAGAAGAATGAACCTTCTGCTGCTTGCTTGAAATAATCAACGGAAAAGAGGGGGGAGGGGGGTGAAAAAGGAAAAAATGTATAGTTGGAACAAACATATTGAATGTAACAAATATAATAATATTCTATACAATTAAAAATTATTAAAAAAATAATCACTGTAACAGTCAGAGGCGTATCTAGGCAAACTGGAGCCTGGGGACAAAACCTGAGTTTGGCGCCCCCCCCTCCCGTAGGGGCAGCCACCCTCCCCCACCACGACCAAACAACGATTGTGAGGAAGGTGTGGCAGTGAGAGTCCTGACAATTTGTGACCAGCCCAAAGTCACCCAGCAAGCATCATGTGTGAGGACAGGGAAACAAATTCAGTTCACCAGATTAGAGTCCACTATTCATGCGGAGGAGTGGGGAATCAAACCTAGTTCTCCAGATTAAAGTTCACCGCTCTTAACCACTACACCATGCTTGGTCTCAGATGACTCAGATTTATTTATTTAAAGCCACAGTCTTATAGTAAAGCCTGGAATAAAACAATAGAAATCCCAGAAAAACAAAACAAGGACATTCCAAGGAAACCATAAAATTATTTACAATAATTTTAAGATGATGCTCTCCCCAAATCCATTCCTACCTGGGTACCTGGGCAACTATCACATAGGACTCCAAAGCACTCCGAAGGAGCCTAAAGGCTTTTGTGAGAATTTTGTCAACCATGATTTTAAAAGAAGCAAAAAAAGCTTTCGATAGCAGAGACCCCAACGTGGAAAGCCATGGATGCGAAAACTGGACAATGTGAAAACGTATGTATGTGAACATTGGATAATGAAGACAGCTGATAAGAATAAGGTGACCAGATGGTCACCTTTGTGAACCGGGACGGGGGTAGGCGGCTGTGGGCGTGCGAGCAGCCGCAGGAGCGCACTGCCTTCTGGGGCGCTGCCGTGCTGGAGCGCTGCCATGCTGTGACAGGGTGGGAAACAGCAAGCCCCAGAAGGCCGTGCTCCTGCAGCCGTGCATGCGGGAGGCTGCCGCACTGCCTTGCGCCCCAGAAGGCAGTGAGGCAGCCTCCCAAAAAGCGGGACAATTGAAATAACCCGCGGGACGCGGGACAAATTGTTTGAAGGCGGGACTGTCCCGCCAAAAGCAGAACATCTGGTCAGCCTGGATAAGAAGAAAATTGATAAATCTGTAATGTGTTGGAGGAGATTTACTGATGTCATACGGATATTGAGAGCCGGTGTGGTGGACTCTAAACTGGAGCAGGTGGACTCAACTCTGGACAAGTGAGTTTGATTACCCTCTCCTCCACATGTGCAACAGACTTTTATCAAGCGAACCAAATTGTTTCCCCACCCCTACATTCTTGTTGGGTGCCCTTGGACTAGTAACAGTTCTCTCCAAACCCTCTCAGCCCCACCTACCTCACAAGGTGTTTGTTGTGAGGAGAGGAAGGGAAAGGAGTCTGTCAGCTGCTTTGAGACTCCTTACAGGACAGAAAAGCAGAGGACAATTCCATTTCCAATTGGCCCTGTAGTCCATGAACATCTGGAGTGCCACAGGTTCGCCACCATGGCTCTAGGAGCAGAGGTGGGATCCAGCAGGTTCTCACAGGTTCCAGAGAGTAGGTTACTAATTATTTGTGTGTGCCGAGAGGGGGTTACTAATTGGGGATTTTCCCACGTGATTTTGGCCTTAGTTACGCCCCTCCTCTCAGCAGTAGCACGCAGAACTTGAAGCAGTCTAGCAGGTGGTGCACCGGCGTGCGTGGCAGCCTGCGCCTACGTGCATTCGCTTCCTGCCCAAGGACCGGCGCAGCGGCTGCATCCTTGCCACAGCCCTGCCCAGGAATGCCCCGCCCCGGAATGCCCGGCCACGCCCCCGTTGTGCCCCATTGGTGCTATGCCACAGTTTGAATCCCACCACCATGGGAACTTGTTACTAAAATTTTTGGATCCCACCACTGGGAAAAGTTGGCTACCTTCTCGCCTTTTTTTGTTGGTCTGTAGTAAGCAGCCACCGTGAGAATCATGACGTGCGAGGCATAGATTAAGAAGTTGAAGTAGAACAGGTGCTTTACAAAGCGGTCCCACTTGTCTTGCAGGAGACGATTCAGCGGTTCCACCAGCAGCATCTCATGGCGGTTCTGAAATACGGGTGGGGGGGAGGGGGGGAAGATTAGAAAACACTGGCAGGCATGCCTTCCACCTCCTCCCCTAGCCACAAACCCAAGATTCCTGGAGAATCATCAGTGAACACAAGTGATCTCTTGGCAAGAGGTCAGTTCACTCGGACAAAACCGCTGCTTTGGAAGATGGATGCTATGGCGTTATTTTTCTCTCTTCCTCACAATACTAGGACCAGGGGGCATCCATTGAAAATGCTGGGGGGGGGGGGGCTTAGGACTAATAAAAGGAAACATTTCTTCACGCAACACGTGATTGGTGTTTGGAATATTGTAAGGTTGTTGTGTGTGTGGGTTGTCCGACCTTGTAAAGGTTCCCCATCCGGAGGCTTTTGGCGTAACGCCTGGGAAGGGGAATTTCAATGCTTTGGTTATCTTGCACTTGCTTGCTTGCCTGTTGTGAAACTCTGTGTGAAATCTTGCCTTGCTTATACTCTTTTGGTGGGAGCCTGTCTGTTGCCCTGTATAAGCGTTTGAGTTTCAGTTCTCGCATTGCCTGTCTCTGGGTTTCAGTTCTCGCATTGCCTGTCTCTGACTAAGAATGCCAGCTCAATAAAGAACTTAATACGGTTGCTTTTGACTGGACTTTACTGGTTCGTTACATATATGCTGCCACAGGAGGTGGTGATGGCCGCTAACCTGGATAGCTTTAAAAGGAGCTTAGACAAATTTATGGAGAAGTCGATCTATGGCTACCAATCTTGATCCTCCTTGATCTGAGATTGCAAATGCCTTAGCAGACCAGGTGCTCGGGAGCAGCAGCAGCAGGAGGAGGCCATTGCTTTCACCTCCTGCATGTGAGCTCCCAAAGGCACCTGGTGGGCCACTGCGAGTAGCAGAGTGCTGGACTAGATCATAGGTGTCAAACTCACAGCCCTCCAGATATTATGGGCTACAGTTCCCATCATCCCCTGCAACCATCATGCTGGCAGGGGATGATGGGAAGTGCAGTCCATAACATTTGGAGGGCCGCGAGTTTGACACCTGTGGACTAGATGAACTCTGGTCTGATCCAGAAGGCTCTTTCTTATGTTCTTATGTTCTCCACCGAATTTCTCCCTCCCCAAACGCATGCCTCCTCAGGCTTCAACTCCAAAATCTTAAGGTACTGGACCGGGCAACCCTAGCCACCAACAGGCAGCAGAAAGAAAGTGTGGGTCTATACAGCAAGAGCAGCCCAGTGGTTTTGACTGTGAATTGTGAGCCACCCAACTGCCCATTCATAGCTCGGATGGGGCAACCCCGCCTAACTGGCAGCCCAGTGTTAGACGTTCCCGCAAGGCCCTCGCACCCACCGGAGTCTCGTTGCTGTAAGCAAGGATCTCCAGCACGGAGTTTCTCTCGCAGGTATCGATGCCGGAAAGGTCGTAGAGAGAGGAGTGGACCGGCCCGTAAGCCCATTCGGTGAACTTCCGCGACAAATGCCGACACTCGGGCTCTTTGATCTCTCGTCTGAGGATGTAGGCAAAGATCTAGTCACAGATGAAGGAGAAGCAGGACAAGGCGGAAGGTGAGTGAAGCCGAATCTCAGCAAGCAAAACTGAAAGGGGAACCCCAGGACGGGCGCCACAATTTGCCCCTGTGTGTCTTTCTTTTTGTGTCGTAGGAGCAGCAGTGGCGTAGGAGGTTAAGAGCTCGTGTATCTAATCTGGAGGAACCGGGTTTGATTCCCTGCTCTGCCGCCTGAGCTGTGGAGGTTTATCTGGGGAATTCAGATTAGCTTGTACACTCCCACGCACGCCAGCTGGGTGACCTGGGGCTAGTCACAGCTTCTCGGAGCTCTCTCAGCCCCACCCACCTCACAGGGTGTTTGTTGTGAGGGGGGAAGGGCAAGGAGATTGTCAGCCCCTTTGAGTCTCCTGCAGGAGAGAAAGGGGGGTTCTTCTTCTTCTTCTTCTTCTTCTTCTTCTTCTTCTTCTTCTTCTTCTTCTTCTTCTTCTTCTTCTTCTTCTTCTTCTTCTTCTTCTTCTTCTTCTTCTGCTTCTTCTTCTTCTTCTTCTTCTTCTTCTTCTTCTTCTTCTTCTTCTTCTTCTTCTTCTTCTTCTTCTTCTTCTTCTTGTGCAGTTGCGAACTTTTTCATTTCGGCTGTTCTCATCTGTTTCCCCTTCCTTCCTCTCTTGTGCGCCATTTTTACTGTGTTACTGACTTAAAAAAAATTAAAATCAGATGAATTTAACAGGGAAAATACACCACGAGGAAACAGAAAGTGACACGAAATGTTTCTCAGGAGCTCTATGCACAAAAGGGCAAAGTAAAACAGAAAGTTGAAACAGCAGGGCTGTAAAATGTGGTTGCGTTCCTAATGATCAAGGAGCGAGTGCTTTCTGTGGATCTCTCCGTAAGGAAAATAATCTGCACATGATGAGAATAGGGACTTCTCGGGTGTAGCACCGCAACTGTAGATTGCTCATAAATGATCTGGCATAATAATCAAGGCAGGTGTACAACAGGTACTGGCTTGACACAATTGGCCATGCTGACAGGGGCTGATGGGAATTGTAGTTCATGAACATCTGGAGAGCCGCAGGTTGCAGACCCCTGGTACATGGATAAAGTGTTGACTCACCATCATCTAAAGCAGGGGTAGGGAACCTGCGGCTCTCCGATGAGGCTAATTCCATATCTATCAGCCCCTATCAACATGTAACCAGCCATGCTGGCAGGGGCTGATGGGAATTGTAGTTCCTGAACATCTGGAGAGCCGCAGGTTCCCTACCCCTGATCTAAAGAGTTTTATGATGGAATGTTTTCATTGCAATTAGATTAATCATTGTGATTTTAATTATGTGTGTAAGCCACCCTGAGCCTGGCTAAGGCTGGGCAGGGCAAGATATTAACTCTAATAATAATAATAATAATAAAAATAATAATAATAATAATAATAATAATAATAATAATAATAATAAAAAAAAAAATATTATTTCAATCTCTTCAATGTATTGGTACTATATTCCCAAATGCTGGGCTCAACTTCCACCCACAGCTACAAGGCTAGCTTTAAAAGGCGCTGGGACAGATTGATGGAGGAGAAGTCGATCTATGGCTAGCAAACTTGATCCTCCTTGATCTGAGATTGCAAACGCCTTAGCAGACCAGGTGCTCAGGAGCAGCAGCAGCAGAAGGCCATTGCTTTCACATCCTGCAGGTGAGCCCCCAAAGTGGTGGGGCACTGCGAGTAGCAGAGTGCCGGACTAGGTGGACTCTGGTCTGATCCAGCAGGCTCTTTCTTATGCTCTTATGTTCTTAAGATTGCAGATTTTGCAGCTGGCCTAGCTTATTGATTTACTTCATTCATCCCCTCAATTTTTCCCCAGTGTGGACCCAAAGAGTCTTACCCGTATCTTCCCGGTCTTTGCCGCGAGGGTCAGCGGGGCCAGCCCTCTACGGTTGGTGATCTCTTCCAATTTGAGGGTAGGGTTCATCTTGGCTCCCAGGATGAGAATGTCATTGTACATCTTAGTGACAAACTTGGTGTTGTCTTCTGTGTCGTCGGCGACCTCCACCAGAGCGTGCAGGACTGTATTCCCCATGGAGTCCTGAGCAGCAATATCGGCTGGGTGGTAGGGATTCTCCAGAAGGTATTTGACAATGTTGAGTTGGTTGGTGCAGGCTGCCAAGGAGAGAGGGAGCTCGCCTGACAGCACATGAGAAAGACTGTTACACAGGGACACACTCCGGATTCCCACTTGGAAATCCCTGCTACTCTCACCCACCAACCCATCTAAGGCTACCCAAGTTATTTCAACCTCGCCCTTCTAACACAAAAAAGACCACTTCATCTTGCTTCTCTCTTGTACAAATTGAGCTTGTGAGAATTTATTTTTGCACCGTTTTGTGTTCTCTGTTTCTTCACCTGAATGGTTCCCATTTCATTTTTACTACCCCGTTTCCCCAAATATAAGACATCCCCTGAGAATAAGACGTAGTAGAGGTTTTGCTGAAGTGTGAAATATAAGGCATCCCCCAAAAGTAAGGGAAGCGAAAGACCTCAATGGGGACACGATACTATGGAGCGCACCACCCCAAGCAGCCATTTTCTCCAGAGAGACTGATCTGTGTAGTCTTCCGATCAGTTGTAATTCCAGGAGATCTCCGGGCCCCACCTGATAGCTGGCAACCCTAAGGCAGCAGCATTTTAACAGGTAGGTGTATAGAAGACACTATAACAGATACTACACCTTGGCGTACATAAACTCAAAACTTGAGTCATAATCAAATGATTTACAGTGTTTTGTTGAAGGCTTTTACGGCCGGAATCACTGGGGTGCTGTGTGGTTTCCGGGCTGTATGGCCGTGTTCTAGCAGCATTCACTCTTGACGTTTCGCCTGCATCTGTGGCTGGCATCTTTGGAGGATCTGATAGTGGGAAAGCAATGGTTCTTTCCCCCACCCTGGACACTCCAACAGATATATATACTCTTGCTTTCCTACTATCAGATCCTCTGAAGATGCCAGTCACAGATGCAGGCGAAACGTCAGGAGAGAATGCTGCTAGAACACGGCCATACAGCCCGGAAACCACACAGCACCCCAAATGATTTATAATTGTGACAAAAATTTATAATTTGGACAGTCCCAATCTTCACTTCTTCTAATGATCAATCCAGGGATATTACAATCCAACAAGTGAAGTAAGAAGAGGCTTATATAGAACCTATTTAGAGGCTATAAAACCTCTGGATATGGTTTCATTTCGTATTCTTTGTCAATCCAATTAGATTATGTCAATAGCCTGAATAGAACTTGCTAACACAAGAGAACAACTCTAGGTCTTTAAGAAGTGCCTGCATTTGAAATATCAATTTATTTCAGGCTATTGACATAATCTAATTGGCTTGACAAAGAATACAAAATAAAACCTTATCCATATAAATTTATAGTCTCTAAATAGCCTCTATATAAACCTCTTGTTACTTCACCTGTTGGATTTTAATATCCCTGGATTGATCATTAGAAGAAATGAAGATTGGGACTGTCACAATTATACATTTATTGTCACAATTGTAAATCATTTGTGTATGACTCAGGTTTTGAGTTTATGTACGCCAAGGTGTAGTATCTGTTATAGAACCCTATGGCACCAGCAGCAACAAAAACAGGTAAATGAAAATGCAGACAATGACCACAGAGGAATTCAAAGATCAATTAGGAAGGGCAGATTTGCTCATCCCCATTTCCTCAGTGAGTCCCACCAAAATAAAATCCAGGCCTTCCTTTGGTCTTCTGGAAGAACTCCCCGTGGGCTCTCGCGTGGACATCAGCTCCGTTCTCAACCAGCAGTTTCACCAAGTAGATGTTTCGTCTCTCGATGGCAATGTGGAGCGCAGTCTGACCTAAAAAGTCACCCGTTAGAGGAGGATTTAGAGGAGGAGTGACAGAGAAATGGCAGTGGTGGGATCCAAAAATTTTAGTAACAGGTTCCCATGGTGGTGGGATTCAAACTGTGGCGTAGCGCCAATGGGGCTGGGCGGGGCATGATGGGGGCGTGGCTGGGCATTCTGGGGGCGGGGCATTCCTGGGCGGGGCTGTAGCAAGGACGCAGCCGCGCCGGTCCTTGGGTGGGAAACGAATGCACGCAGGTGCAGGCTGCCACGCACGCCAGTGCACCTCCTGCTAGACTGCTTCAAGTTCTGCGCGCTACTGCTGAGAGGAGGGGCGTCACTAAGGCAAAAACCACGTGGCAAAATCACCAATTGGTCACCCCCTCTCGGCACACACAAAGAATTAGTAACCTACTCTCGGGAACCTGTGAGAACCTGCTGGATCCCACCTCTGCATCTATTCCTCAACACCTATTGAAATGACATCCATCCCAGGACAAAATGACCAAAGAACACCCCTGCCATCAACCCATAAGCACCTCCACCCAATTATATAAAAAAACCTGAATTAATAGATTAAGTCTGCAGAAATCTACATATAAATCAGTAGTGATTCAGAAGAAAAAAAACATGTTTTTAGATGACGGGTATGTGCATTGCAGCAGGTGTAGCCAGGTTCTGCATTTAAGGGGAGAAAGCCCATTAAAAAAGGCATTATCAGAAACAAAACAACCCCTCCCCCCCAAATCCACCTTCTAGTCCTTTTATATTAGGGAATATTTTACACTGGGAAGCTTTCAACAGTGGCTCCCCACCCAGTGTTTATGGTACCAGACTGCTTTACCCGTTTCCCCAGTCGGTCACCTAACTGTGCACCAGGTTTAAACCAGGCTAGAAAACGAGACTACAGAATACGCAGCATAGGGTGGGTGGTAGTAACTTGGATAACACACATCTCAAAAAGGATATCAAAGAGATAGAAAAAGTGCAGAGAAGGGCAACGAGGATGATTGAGGGACTGGAGCACCTTCCCTATGAGGAGAGGCTGCAGCATTTGGGACTCTTTAGTTTGGAGAGGAGACATCTGAGGGGGGATATGATTGAAGTCTATAAAATTATGCATGGGGTAGAAAATGTTGACAGAGAGACATTTTTCTCTCTTTCTCACAATACTAGAACCGGGAGCATACATTGAAAATGCTGGGGGAAAGAATTAGAACTAATAAAAGGAAACATTTCTTCACGCAACGGGTGATTGGTGTTTGGAATACGCTGCCACAGGAGGTGGTGGTGGCCACTAACTTGGATAGCTTTAAAAGGGGCTTGGACAGATGGATGGAGGAGAAGTCAATCTATGGCTCCCAATCTTGATCCTCCTTGATCTGAGATTGCAAAGGCCTTAACAGACCAGGTGCTCAGGAGCAACAGCCGCAGAAGGCCATTGCTTTCACCTCCTGCATGTGAGCTCCCAAAGGCACCTGGTGGGCCACTGCAAGTAGCAGAGTGCTGGACTAGATGGACTCTGGTCTGATCCAGCAGGCTAGTTCTTATGTCCTTAAGTGCCAGAGTTGGACACCCCTGGTCTATCTCAATCCGTACTCCTCAGATCCTTTTAGCTGCAAATTGCCAGATTTGAACTGGGGGCCTTCGATATTCAGAGCATGTCCTCTGCTATTGTGCTAGGGAGCCTTCGACATTCCTCTGCTATTGAGCTAGGGAGCTTCTCGGCCTTAGTGATGCTCAGCAGCTATTCCAATCAACTCCTCCCACCCCCCCTTCACCTTTATAGTAGCTGTCTTTGTACTCAGAATTCACAAATTCCCTCAGATTTCCAGTTTTCTCTGCAATCTCCAACAACACAGGGATGGTGTCATTCTGATCTCTGTGCAAGTTCAACATGGCTTTCAACAGGCACGTTTTCTCAGTTTCTGGCTCTGTAAACACAATAACAATAATAGTCATAGCAGAGGCGTAGTAAGGGGGAAAGAGCCCAGTGTACTGGTGCATCCTCCGCCCTTGCTGTGCCCCCGCCCCGGAACGCCCTTGCCATGCCCCTACAGGGGCGCGGACCCGGTGCATCGTGCACCCCCCGTTGGAGCTATGCCAGTCAGGGACGTAACGAGGCAGCCCTGGGCAAACTGTAGCCCTGGGCAAAACCCCCATGGGCGGCCACTCCACCACGACCAAATTTTTTTTTGCACCAGGACTTTGGTGCCTGCAGGGGGTGCATGTTTAGCAATATCAGCACCAAAATTTCAGCATATCTTCAGGAGACTGTCCTTATGCTACTCCCCAAGTTTGGTGAGGGTTGGTTCAAGGAGTCCAAAGTTATGGACTCCCAAAGCGGTTGCCCCATTCTCCATTGTTTCCAATGGGAGCTAATAGGAGATGGGGACTACAGTTTTGAGGGTCCATAACTTTGGCCCCCCTGAACCAAACTGCACCAAACCTGGGGGGTATCATCAGGGCAGTCTCCTGATGAGACCCTGAACGTTTTGAGACTGTGTCTTCAGAAATGTGCCCCCCCAATCTGCAACCCCCATTGACAGCAATGCAGAAAACTCAATGCAGAACAAAGATTCTTGGGCAAATTTCTAGGATGTTCCTGAAGGGGGCGCATTTTTTGATGTATCAGCACCAAAATTTCAGGGTATCATCTGGAAACTATCTTAATGGGACCCCCCAGGTTTGGTGCAGTTTGGTTTAGGGGGTCCAAAGTTATGGACTCGCAAAGGGGGTACCCCATCCCACATTCTTTGCTAAGGAGATGGGGGCTACCCTTTTGAGGGTCCATAACTTTGGACCCCCTGAACAAACTGCACCAAACCTTGGGATTGCCATCATGACAGTCTCCAGATGATACCCTGAAATTTTGCTGCTGATACGTTCAAGAATGCCCTCCCTGCAAGAACATCCCGAAATTTGCCCAAGAATCTTTGTTTTGCATTGAGTTTTCTGCATTGCTGTCAATGGGGGTTGCAGGCTGGGGGGGGGGGCACATTTCTGAAGGCACAATCTCAAAACTTTCAGGGTCTCATCAGGAGACTGCCCTGACGATACCCCCAAGGTTTGGTGCAGTTTGGGTCAGGGGGGCCAAAGTTATGGACCCTCAAAACTGTAGCCCCCATCTCCTAATAGCTCCCATTGGAAACAATGGGGGATAGGGGCACCCCCTTTGGGAGTCCATAACTTTGGGCTCCCTGAACCAAACCTCACCAAACTTGGGGGGTAGCATAAGAACAGTCTCCTGATGATACGCTGAAATTTTGGTGCCGCTAGCCTTAAAACTGCACCCCCTGGAGGCAAAAAATGAAAAACCACTAAAATACCCAAAAACGAACCCAGCATTTTGATGCCCCCCCCCCCCACAAGGTGATGCCCTGGGCAGCTGCCCACCTTGCCCAATGGGCATTACGCCAGTGATGCCAGTGATGGGATCCAAAGATTTTAGCAACAGGTTCCCATGGTGGTGGGATTCAAACAGTGGCGTAGTGCCAATGGGGCTGGGCGGGGCATGACGGGGGCGTGGCCGGCATTCCGGGGCGGGGCATTAATAATTTCTCTGTTACTGTAAAAAACTCTTACTGTAAAAAAAAGTTCCTAATTTCCAGCTGGTATCTTTCTGTCCATCATTTAAACTCATTCTAGCAAGTCCTATCGTCTACTGCCAACAGAAACAACTACTTCTCCTCTAATTGACTGCCTGTCAAATACTTAATACTTTCAAATACTTAATTTTGTTTCTAGAAATCAAAAGAAATATATTTTCCTTAAATAAGGAACTTTACCATATTTCTAAAACATGTTTTTAAAACAGCCCAACAGGGAGAATAACCCCGTTTTCTACCTTCGCTAACCAGCCACATAGGAAACAACAGGACTTTATGATTTTTGGAGCTAATGGGATTTCTAACGGAAAAGCAGACCCAATTAGCAACCCCCTCTCGGCACACACAAATAATTAGTAACCCACTCTCGGGAACTGGTGAGAATCTGCTGGATCCCACCTCTGAGCTATGCATCTAAGTCAGTAATAATAGTAGTAGTAATCATAATAGCAATAGAAGGCTTTTATACCCCACTTTTCTCTACCTTGAGTCTCAGAGCAGCTTACATTCGCTTTTGCTTCCTCTCCCCCATGACAGGCACCTTGTGAAGAAGGTGGGGCTAGGAGAGTTCTGAGAGAACTGGGACTGGCCCAAGGTCTCCCGGTAGGCTTTATGGGGGGGAGATGCCCTGGCAGTAGGGCTGTCAACCAGCAGATGGGGGGTGGAGATGGGATCCAAAGTTATATCTGATCTCCAGACCCGACTACAGAGATCAGTTCCACTGAAGGTAGCGATTTCAGAGGGAAAACTCTATGGTATACCAGAGAGTCTGGGCGAACTCCCTCGCCACATTCTCCCCCTCCAAAGGCTCTGCCCCTGAATCTTCACAAATTCCTCAACTGGCAAATCCTACCTGGCACACAGCCCTATCAAATTGCACGTGCACATTCTCTGGCTTGAATTCTGTTCACCCTGTTCCTCCCCATGTTTCCACAGGGATCTCGCGATGATTTGACCAAACCTCTTTAAAAATCTGCTCTGAGATGGGAGAAGGGGGCTTTGTGCTGAACATGAGCTGAACAGTTAGCGCTTGACAGAGGCATATCTGGGGAAAATGTAGCCTGGCGCAAAATCCGAGTCTGCCTAAGTGGCTGCCCTCCCCCACCACGACTTGAGAACTTTTTTTGCACCAGGTCTTGAAGTCAGTGTATGGACCCAGGGGGAAGGAGAAGAGGTGTGGGGGGCAATTTTCCACCCCCCCATGTGACTAAATGGCCACAGTATGGGGACATTTGACCCCATATGTCCCCCTGGGCGGTATGCCCCTGGCACTTGGCACAGTTAGCACAGTTGGCACTTGGCAAACTGCAAAAGGGTGGGTTTCCCCTGAGATCGGGAAAAGAAGATTGTACATACGTGTCCCAAAAGTGGTGAGTCCAGTTCATTAAAACTGCAATGCACCAAGAGGTGACAATATTGCCCTTCGAGAATGCCCTCCCATCTCTCACAAGGATGTTCCCCCTTCGATATCCCAGGAGGGAGCATAGGGCGCAATCCTCTCTACCTTTGAATTCATCATCTGTGAGTTGCTTCCGGGTTTTTAGGAGGTATGTCAGAAGGCCATCCAGCTCGCTCGGATCCCCGTTGGCCGCCGCGTCAAAGAGTCTCCTTCGGTCATAGAGCGTTACAGACTTTTCAGTGTTCCCGTCGACAGACCTTGTGTATAGAAGCCTGATGTGGGGAAAAGGAGCTTTTGGTTACTGAATTCTGGAGGCCAGAGAATCACGGCATCTTGTGGGTCTCCCACTTGGAAATATCGAACAAGCCATCAAGCTTTAAGGGAACAGAAGGCCCACTGTTTTGGCATATGTTAACTTTGCCAAGAATCATCTATAGAGTCAGCTATAGCCTGTATAAATTTATATATATCTAACAAAAGATGTCAGAAGCAATTACATGGCAATGTATTGTCAAAGGCTTTCACGGCCAGAATCACTAGGGTGCTGCGTGGTTTCCAGGCTGTATGGCCGTGTTCTAGCAGCATTCTCTTCTTTAGAACATGGCCATACAGCCCGGAAACCACACAGCACCCTAATTACATTACACTTTGCCATGGGCAACAAAAAGAAAACAGGGTGGAGCTAATCAGATGAAGGGGTGGGGTCAGTGGTGGGATCCAAAAATTTTAGTAACAGGTTTCCATGGTGGTGGGATTCAAACTGTGGCGTAGCGCCAATGGGGCTGGGCAGGGCATGACGGGGGCGTGGCCGGGCATGATGGGGGTGGGGCATTCCTGGGCGGGGCTATGGCAAGGACACAGCCGCTGCACCGGTCCTTGGGCGGGAAATGAATGCACGCAGGCGCAGGCTGCCACGCACGCCAGTGTACCTCCTGCTAGACTGCTTCAAGTTCTGCACGCTACTGCTGAGAGGAGGGGCGTAACTGAGGCAAAAATCCCGTGGCAAAATCACCAATTAGTAACCCCCTCTTGGCACACGCAAATAATTAGGAACCTGCTCTCGGGAACCTGTGAGAACCTGCTGGATCCCACCTCTGGGTGGGGTTATGTAGATAGGAGCAACCCTGCTTCGGTCTCGGTGGGCCCCATTACAGAGGGGAAAAAATAAGTAAGGTCTAATTTGAGATGCAGCTGGAAGATGTTCCTTCCTCCTTAGTTGGTATGACTAGCCCCCGCCCCCAACTGCAGCCCCTGGGCAAAACCCTGGAATTTCTTTTCATGACTGACCCTTAGTTAGAAAGAGGAATTGCAGAATCATAGAGTTGGAAGAGACCACAGGGGCCATAGAGTCCACCCCTCTGCCATGCAGGAAGACACAAGAAGAGTTTGGATTTACAGTATACCGCACTTTTCTCAACCATTAGGAGTTTTGAAAAGCTCACAAACGCCTTTCCTTCCTTTCCGTCTCAACAGACCCCTTGTGAGGTAGGAGTGGGGCTCAGAGAGTTCGGAGAGAACCGTGACTAGCCCAAGGTCACCCAGAAGGTTTCATGTATAGGAGTGGGGAAACAAACCCAATTCTCCAGATTAGAGTCCATCATTCATAACCACTACACCCAGAGGTGGGATCCAGCAGATTCTCACAGGTTCCCGAGAGTAGGTTACTAATTATTTGTGTGTGCCGAGAGGGGGTTACTAATTGGTGATTTTTGCCTTAGTTACGCCCCTCCTCTCAGCAGTAGCGCACAAAACTTGAAGCAGTCTAGCAGGAGGTACACTGGCGTGCGTGGCAGCCTGCGCCTGTGTGCATTCGTTCACTGCCCAAGGACCGGCGTAGCGGCTGTGTCCTTGCCACAGCTCCGCCCAGGAATGCCCCACCCCTGGAATGCCTGGCCATGCCCCCATTGTACCCCGCCCAGCCCCATTGGTGCTATACGCCACAGTTTGAATCCCACCACCATGGGAACCTGTTACTAAATTTTTTGGATCCCACCACTGACTACACCATGCTGTGTGAAAGCACATCAGCAGGGGATACTGTCATGATCATCATGGGTAGCCCCTTGACAGCCCTAGGTGATTGTTTAGGGTTCCAGTGAGAGGAGTACCAGCTGCAGCCCAAACCCCACCAGCTCCTCCCACAGCAGGAACAAGGAAGTGTTGGAGAAAATGAATGTGTGTTTTTAACCCTTTTAGCCAGTGGTGGGATTCAGCCGGTTCGCACCACTTCGGCAGAACTGGTTGTTAAAATGGTGCTTGTAGTGGCGTAGCAGGAGCAGCAGTGGCGTAGGAGGTTAAGAGCTCATGTATCTAATCTGGAGGAACCGGGTTTGATTCCCAGCTCTGCCGCCTGAGCTGTGGAGGCTTATCTGGGGAATTCAGATTAGCCTGTACACTCCCACACACGCCAGCTGGGTGACCTTGGGCTAGTCACAGCTTCTCGGAGCTCTCTCAGCCCCACCCACCTCACAGGCTGTTTGTTGTGAGGGGGGAAGGGCAAGGAGATTGTAAGCCCCTTTGAGTCTCCTACAGGAGAGAAAGGGGGGATATAAATCCAAACTCTTCTTCTTCTTGTAAACAACCAGTTGTTAAATTATTTGAATCCCTCCACTGCTTTTAGCCATATTTAATGATTATTTACTGATTTTATCTGTACTCTATCTATTTGTTTTGTTCACCGCCCTGAGCCCTTCGGGGGAGGGCGGTTTATAAATACAATAAAACAACAACAACAACAACAACAATAACAACAACAACAACACATCAACACTAATGTACTGTTATTACTTAAAGAGTCTCACTCATGGGATCCACTCACTTGTGGCCGTGGTGATGGAACCTCCCTTTTTCCAAGGAAAGGCTAAATTTGATGATCGGGTTGGATTCTAGGAGCTCCATTTGGTAGAAGGAGTCCATGGGCGCCACGTCCTTGTCACAGTCCCCAATCCCAAAGCGTGCCCGCCTCGCAAAGATTTTCTGCTTGGCCATCTTAGTGCTGTTGCCGTTTGTGCCGTTGGCAGAATCCTCGCCGTCAGTGTGATCGTCCATCGTATCCGACTCCTCCAGATCTGAACTGCCGAGTTTCTTCATCTTCCCCAAGATCCCCGACATGGTTGGTAACTGGGAAGTGGCCCGATGCTTGACCGCTCTCTTCCTGTCTCTCTAAAGCAGGAGGGAATGCCTGAGAAACACAAAACAGGGCTCCACTGAAGCTCATAAGCCAGCCTCAGCAGGGGCGTACTGCCCAGGGGGACATATGGGGTCAAATGTCCCCGGGCGGTGGCCATTTAGTCAAGTGGGGTGGGAAATCGCCCCCCCCCCACACACACACACTCCTCCTCCTTCCCCTCCTTTCTCCTGCTCTCTTTTTTGACCTGGTGCAAAAAAAGTTGTTTGGCTGGATCGCCACCAGGCGCCCCTTGGCCCTGCCCCGTCAGTCGGCTCCTTCGGCCAGGGGAGCCTCTGCCAGCCGAAGGAGTAGCCTGGTGGGATCGAGGGGAGGGGGTGTGGGGGCAATTCTCCGCCCTCCAAGTGACCAGCTGGCGTGACCCCGGGGCCATGCGACCCCACGTGTCCCCGTGAGCACTCCGCCTCTGCCCTAGGGCTATCCAGGGCCAGGCACATTCTTAAGTCGATGGAAGAATTAAACATCTCCCTACAAAATCCTGGCCTGTGATGTGGACAGTCAAGACTGATGGGCGTAGAATTCGGCTCTCAAATTCCACACCCCGGAGCAATAATTCCCAGGGGTTCTCTCTCGAAAAAGGGGATTGCTTTTAAATAGGGACATAACTGAATTGCTGACCATTCTAGCTCCGTTAGAAAGGTCAGGTTCCATTAATGACTCCTGCACGCTCGGGATGACAACGCAGCCTTCCTTTTCCGATGACCATAAGAACAAAATCGGATAGAAACAGCGCAGTCAATTTGTGCGTTTGTGTAGCACAACAGAAACAAAATGAAGTTGGGAAATTCGATGAAAACAGACGGATGGGATGAAAATGCCTTTCCTTGTTGCTCTCACAATGCCCCTGTTTCAATCCACAGTGTAGCCACGCTCAAAATACTGTGCCTAGCTTGGGTTGTCAGGAGTCAAAAGGATACTGTACATAATTTAAAAAATACCTACCACCCATCTTCTCTATAAAATAAAAAGCCCCAAGTTCCTTAATGCTTTGTTGTAGGTGCCGAAAACGGAACCCAAAGATGACTGAAAAAGAAGAAAAAGATTTATACCCCACCTTTCTCTCCTGTGAGGGGACTCAAGGTGACCTACAAGCCCCTTTCCCTGCCTCTCCCCACAACAGACACCTTGTGAGGCAGGTGGAGCTGAAAGAGTTCAGAGAGAACTGTGACTAGCCCAAGGTCACCCAGCAGGAATGTAGGAGTACGGAAACACATCTGGTTCACCAGATAAGCCTCCGCCACCCGAGGAGGGGGGAATAAAACCATTTCTCCAGATTAGAATCCACCTGCTCTTAACCACTACACCCTGCTGTCTGTCTGAGGGGTGGAGGCCTTTCCCTACAACAAAGCATTAAGGAACTTGGGGATTTTTATTTTACAAAGAAGATGGGTGGTGGGTATTTTTAAAATTATGCATAGGGTGGAGAAAGTGGGGAGAGAGGGGTTTTCCCCCCTTCATTTCCCATAATACTAACATTGGAAAGGGGGCAAAACTGAGTTGATGAATTGTAATTTCAGGATCAGACAAAAAACAAAGGACTTTGTGTAAAGCGAAATTAGCTCGTGGGGAGTAAAAAGGAAAAGAAAAGTGACATATTGGTACATCACTGCTTTTAAGCCGGTTTAATTCCGTCATGTGGACACCCTCAGCGTTTGAGCCTTTTTGAAATTTCAGAGATGGGATCTGGAGAAAGGGAAGCCACGATAAGACTCTGACCAAGGTGAGATCATTGGGTATACCCCTCCAGCACCCAATACAATACAATAAAGCTTTATAACACGTTGAGGTGTGAATAAACACGCATACTTGCTGCCTATGAATAGTTATACATACCAGCGTCACAGATCATTTATAAAAACAGATAACGTGAGTTAAAAATTTAGCAGTTAGTTCGGTTATAAAACAAAAAGTTTTCAAAACAAAAGAATTATGAGTCCAGGTATAAGTCAAGATTAAAATCCAAGTTTAACATATTTCATGCAGATCCCCAGTCTCAGATGTTTACTAAAAAAAGGTATAACCTTCCCCATGATCTGTCTAAAATGGTATATAATAATTAATACAGAGTAATTGTATTTTGATATAAAAATTGCGACGGATAACAGTGAACTCCTTAAATCCACATTCTGCAATGTAACAGGGGTACCAAAGATGGAAAATATTCCATATTCAGATATGGTTTTATATTTATTTGAAGATCGTTTTGAATTCGAGTTTGAATTCGGTGACTTTTGGCGGACATGTTTATGTCGTGTTGCATTTCGAGAAGAGAAAATGCAATCTGTAATATTATATTTCTCTTAAGGACATGACCCTCCCCCCACCTGAGATTTTTTTTGGAAATGAAGCTGTTAAATCAGAGCCGTTACATCCTGGCATTTGAACCACGGGAGCTTGCTATTTGAAGAAGAAGAAGAAGAGTTTGGATTTATATCCCCCCTTTCTCTCCTGCAGGAGACTCAAAGGGGCTTACAATCTCCTTGCCCTTCCCCCCTCACAACAAACACCCAGTGAGGTAGGTGGGGCTGAGAGAGCTCCGAGAAGCTGTGACTAGCCCAAGGTCACCCAGCTGGCGTGTGTGGGAGTGCACAGGCTAATCTGAATTCCCCAGATAAGCCTCCACAGCTCAGGCGGCAGAGCTGGGAATCAAACAGGGTTCCTCCAGATTAGATACACGAGCTCTTAACCTCCTATGCCACTGCGATGAATTGTAATTTCAGGATCGGACAAAAAACAAAGGACTTTGCGTAAGAGAAATTAGCTTGTGGGGAATAAAAAGGAAAAGAAAAGTGACGGATTGGTACATCACTGCTTTTAAGCCGGCTTAATTCTGTCATGTGGACACCCTCAAACTTGCCCAGCGTTTGAGCGTTTTTGAAATTTCAGAGACGGAATCTGGAGAAAGATGAGCCACGATAAGGCTCTGACCAAGGTGAGATCATTGGGTCGTCACCCCTCCAGCTCTCATTCCCCCCACCTGAGATTTTTTGGGAAATGAAGCTGTTAAATCAGAGCCATTACATCCTGACATTTGAACCACGGGAGCTTGCTATTAGACAAGGAACATTTGGGGTTAGAATGGGAGGGGTGAAGGGCAGCGCCCTCTAAACAAGGCAGTGTTCCTTTCACCCCACCTGACCTGCCTCAGTCCTTCCACCCCACCTGACCTGCCCCACACTGCCTTCCCTATCTACCTTGGCACTTGTGCCTGAGTTGTGTTTAAATTATCTCGGGAAAACGCATCAAAGAAATTATAGTGTTCCACTGTTCCTTAAACCCAAGCAAACACTTTGGAAAGAATAAGAACATACACTGTGCGCTTATTATTACACTGTGTTCATTGTCATAAGTAAGGGCTGAAGACACTCTTCTACAGTTTCTCCCAGAGGAACTGGAAGTTGGAGGCTCACTAAAGGCCATTGTGTGTCTTAAGTAAGAACAGAAGACCCCCCGATGAACCACAGCAAACACCCACCTAGTTTGGAATGCTGACTTCCTCAGTGGCTAGCAAGGCCAGCTCCAGACTACAGGGATCAGTTCATCCGGAGAACATGGCTGCTTTGGAAGATGGTCTCTGTAGCACGGGACCCCGCTGAGGCCTCTATCCTCTCAAGGATGTGCTTCCTACTCTCCAAGAGTCCCCCAATGTGAAATGGCAACCCCAACACCCCACCTGGCCGTCCTATCACGGGCCAATCCAATCCCCAGCAAAGGCCACATTCGGCAGCCAGAGTGTTCCCCTGTTGCTGCTTCCCTCTGCAACAGCTGCTCAGGGGTATATTGCCCCTGAACATTGAGGTTCCAATCAACTTCACAACAAACTATTGAAGAAGAAGAAGAAGAAGAAGAAGAAGAAGAAGAAGAAGAAGAAGAAGAAGAAGAAGAAGAAGAAGAGAAAAAGAAGAAGAGGAGGAGGAGGAGGAGGAGGAGGAGGAAAAGGAGGAGGGGAGGAGGAGAAGAAGAAGAAGAAGAGGAGGAGGAGGAGGAGAAAAAGAAGAAGAAGAAGAAGTAGGAAGAAAGAAGAGGAAGAGGAAGGAGGAGGAGGAGGAGGAGGAGGAGGAGTTTGGATTTATATCCCCCCTTTCTCTCCTGTAGGAGACTCAAAGGGGCTTACAATCTCCTTTCCCTTCCCCCCTCACAACAAACACCCAGTGAGGTAGGTGGGGCTGAGAGAGCTCAGAAGAACTGTGACTAGCCCAAGGTCACCCAGCTGGCATGTGTGGGAGTGTACAGGCTAATCTGAATTCCCCAGATAAGCCTCCACAGCTCAGGCAGCAGAGCAGGGAATCAAACCCGGTTCCTCCAGATTAGAATGCACCTGCTCTTAACCTACTACGTCACTGCTGCTCCAGAGAAACCTCTCCTTCATAAATTGTTGGAGTCTACCTTTGAAGCCAACGAAGCAAGCGGCTATCACTATTTCCTGTGGGGCGGGTTCTAGAAGTGGATTGTGCACGGTGTACAGTTTTGGCTTCTGTCTGCCCTGAATCTACATCCTATTGACCTGGGTGAGTGACCCTGGGTCCCCATATCATTGTCCTCCCTCCCGACTTTCTCCAAACTATACATCATTTTTAAAACCTCCATCATATCCCCCCATAGTCATCATTTTCTCTCCCGCACTGCAAAGGCTCCAGCAGATTTTGCCTTCATTTTGCAGAGAAGATGCTCCAATGTTTTCCTGATTTTGACTGACCTGGTCAAAACTTGCGTCAAAAAGTCAAGGTTACAGATTCCTTCCTACCTGATCACCTGTGGCCTTCCTACCTGATCACCAAAGGATGCCCAAATCCAAAGTGAATGCTGCGATCCACTCCGGCCGAGCCAAAATTAAAATGCAGAACTTACAGTCTCACAAAAGGCCGTCCTCTGCTCACGATTTCTCGCGCCAGCCTCCGTTGCTTGAATCGCAGCAATGTCAAGTCTTTTACACTTTCCAAATCTTCCCTTTCTTAGGCGTTGGCTAGAGGGGGGAAAATATCCATTTCACTCGCTCGCAGATTGGTCCCTACAGTGGCAGTTTTGATAGACAGGCGGGGATGATTTCGAAGAACAGAGACACTAACACAATAATGAAGAAGTCCTGGAAAAGCAGAAGCGATCACTCGTCCCAGGAGTCTAGCAAAGCTTTTTGTTAAAAAAAAAAAATCTTCCCATGTCCTGGATCTGAGATCATTTTTGTTTTGATGCAGCAGAAGGCAATTTTCATCAAATTTCCGCTCTGCGGAAACACATGCATGTCACCTTAAAAAGTGCTCGTTTACTCAGTGCTACAAGGGAATACTGTGGGAGGGGGATTCAGTTCCCTTTCCACTCTGTTTTTGCCAGCAGAAAGGGCTATTTTCCATCACACTCTTCCATGTGACTATTGCAGGGCTAGAGAAAAGGGATAAATGGGGTGAGAACAGGAAGATTCCTTCCTTTGCAGGGTGGAGCAAATGAGCACTTTTAAGGCAAGTTTCCCCAATATACATCTGACCGTGCCTTGGTCATGTACCTATGAGCTGATGTGTGTTGGGTGTACTGTGTACTGAGAGAGCAGAACTTGGACCTTATAAAAGGTGACTGAGTTTTGGCTTGGGGATGAACAGTGGTGTATCTACCTAGGGACAAGGGGTACCGGCCCTACATAGATACCCGGCCCAGTCCCCAGGAGTCTTCCCGGCCCAGTCCCCAGGAGAAGGAATGACAAGGGTACCCCTTGTCCCTGGGCGCCACTCTTCTGGTCACGTGGGGGGGTGCAAAATCAGCCCCCCCATGTGTCCTGCTGCCTTGTCGTTTTCGTGTGCCTCAACCCTGTCCGAGGCACACAAAAACAACGAGGCAGCAGGACTTCCTACTGCCTCCAAGTGCCCTCAACCCCACCCTGGACTCCCCCCTCCCTTCCTCCCCCCCTGCCTGGACTCCTAGCCAGCAGCCTGCAGTCTCTTTTGACCTCCTGTCCTTGCCCATGTCCATGGTGACATGGGTGGGGTCGAGGGCAGTGGGGGGGTGGAGCCTGGGGGCATCAGGGGGAGCTGGGGTGGTGAGGGGGCAGAGCCTGGGGGGCATCCTGGAGACAATTTGTCTTCGGGCGCCATTTACCCCCGGTACGCTTCTGGGGATGAATTAGGAAAGAGATACTTGAGGGATGTTATCCAATTTATCAGCACTATATATATAAAAGTCCAGTCCCTGCCCTGCATTCTTCCTAGTCGCGGCCACTGATCAGCTGTCATCTTGCCTGGACTTTGGAAAGAAAGCTCAACAGAAATTACCATCAAAAGTTGACACCCATTTTGGCACCAGTTGTGTAAAGAAGGCGTATAATAGGCAAATGGTGTGGAAGGAAAACTAATGAAGAAAAGCGGTAGGACAAAAATAAAGCACCTAAAAACAGTGGTGTGTCTAGATAAAAATCTAATAAATCGAATTAATAATATTAATATTATTAATAGTAATAATAGTAATAATAATAATATAATAATAATAGTAGTAATAATAGTAGTAGTAGTAATAATAATAATATCCCCCCATAATGCAGTGCTCATGACTTGAAAAAAAAAGAAAGTGTGGATAGTTGATGTTGCAATTCCTGGTGACAGCAGAATTGATGAGAAGCAACTGGAAAAACTTACACGATACGAGGATTTAAGGATTGAACTACAAAGACTCTGGCACAAACCTTGTTTGCTGTGTATAACTGTTTTTGTATCAATATAATAATAATATCCCCCCATAATGCAGTGCTCATGACCTCATTAGCTTTAAAAACATCTTGGTTGATCATTATTAGCTTTAAAAAACATCTGGTGGATCTTCAGACTTCACTTGGCCATTCCAGAAGGAGCAGAAGAAAACAGGCTGCTGCGCTCATCACCAGCATTCCTTACCTTCTGGCTGCATCCGTGACAGCATGGCGCCCTGACTCCTCTCAAAGCCAGACATCTCTCCATAATGTTGTTCTTCAATAAACCACACTTCCAAAGATCCCTCTAAGGGCTCATTACAAAAATCAAATAAAAAGAAACAAACAGCTTCGAATTGTGAAGCTTTTCAGTGAGATCATGATGGCAAAGTCTTCCAGTTGGCTCAGGGTATTCATTCATGGCTAACAAATACAACAAACAAATACAAAACCTTTAATGGCATATAAGCTAACAAATACTCAAACGCTCCCCAGCGTGGAGACTTCTTCGACACTGGGACAGGTCATCAAAACCCAGTTAAAAACAGTTTTGGGGGTGTCCAAGTCTGCCCCCCAGATGTTCACGGACTACGAATTGTAGTTCATGAACATCTGGAGGGGCAGACTTAGACACCCCAGCTTTAGACAAAACTGTGGTACTTAGGTGAGCCGACAGCTCTCTCAAGCACAGCTAAATGGAACTGTTACATCACACAGAAAGGATTCATCTGAGTGGAAATCCTGGGAAGAAACTAACATTTGTGGGTTTTCTGGAAACAGCCATTGTTGGGGAGGGCTATGGCGCAGTGGAAGAGCATCTATTTGGTATGAAAATCTAGAGCAGTGATGGTGAACCTTTTAGAGACCGAGTGACAGGGGCAGAGTGAGGGGAAACTCTGTCCGGGGCACTGTGTGCCCTGCGCCTCTGCCACACCCCAGTCTGCCCCTGCCCTGCTCTGGAACACCCCTGTCACACCCCTGGAATGCCCTTGCCATGCCCCACAGGGGCACGTGCCCAGTGCATCGCACACCCCTCATCCCCTTGGCGCCATGCTACTGCTGAGTGGCCCAACTGGGCCAATGTTGTGCGTGCCCACAAAGAGGGCTCTGAGTGCCACCTCTGGCATGCGTGCCATTGGTTCGCCACCACTGATCTAGGGCATCACCAGTTTAAGGAGCAGGTGGCAGGGCATGTGAACGAACTCTACATGAGATGTCAGAAAGCTGCTGCTGGGCTCGGTGGACAGGACTGGTCTTGATGAAACTGATAAGCAGAATTTTGCCCAGTCGTGGAAGTCTGATGCTGAGTGCAGTAAAATAAGTCTTCCCAAGAAGTGAATTGCAAAAGGTAAAACTTTCTGCACAGTTTGCAATTTTTCTTTCAGCAAATAGCACACTATATATCTTGAAAAATCATCCATAAAAGATACAGATGAGTGTTATTAGCAGTTGATGCTGGTTTGATAGGCTCACGTAAGTCAGTGTGAATTAATTCAAGGGGTTGCTTACAGCATCTCTGGCTTTGGTTGGGAATTGAAGGCTGAGTTGCCTTTCCGTTTATACAACATTAATACAATTGATTATTATTGGAACTGTCTTTGATATTACTACCTGTTACCAAGTCCTTTGTAGTTTTAAGTTGGCTTCTGCATGAGCAAATCTCCTGTGTCAAAGCTCCAGAGACTTCTTGTCAGAGGTTGTCTTAGCTCTACAAGTCTTTGGACCCTGACAGTCCAACTCAAAGACACAGTTTCTGAGTACACCTGTGGAATGTAGCTCACCTTAGCGCAGCAGAAGTGAGCTGGGCCCATAACCCTATACAATGGTCTGAGTCAGTGTAAGGCAGTTTTCATGTGTGTTCATGTGTAATAGGAAAGATGAGTAGACCTTGATCTTGATCCAGCAAGGTAACTTCAGATCCTCATGATATGATGGGACTCAGACTTGAGACCCCTCCCCCCAGTATTCCACTTTCCTTGTGATTTAACCACAGTGATACTAACTCACACAATTTTTTGTCCAGACTGTAGCAGGACACAGTTGCTTCCACAGAGGATTCCTTCGCAACCCCTGCTAGCCCCAAGGACCAAGAAGAGTTGAGAAGTTCAGAAGACAGCCCACCATGTAGGAACATCTTCCTATCTAGAGAGCCAGTGAAGGTGGGGAGCAGGGAACTCCCAACAGGATTTGTTTGCCTCTAGAGGCCCCATCCCAGCTGTCTCTGGAAGCTCATGGATAGAGAGGGGGTCAGCAACCTGGACAAGAAAATGAAGATATCTTGCAAGGGACTTCATTTTAAGTCACTCTTTCGTGTGCCAAATTTCGCAAGTCCTTTCCTTTTCTCAACCCATAATTAAATCCATTACATAAAACCAAGCCCCTTAAAATATATATCCAACTGTCTCCTCAAGATCAGAAACTTCTCCAAGTGACATCAATTTCCTTCAAAGCCTACTGTAAAGTCAAATGTAGACTGCACATGTCACAAACTTCATGGTTTGAGAAACAAATCAGAAATCTAAAATGCACCGAGAAATTTGCATAGAAAGTAGGGTCAAAACCAGGGGGTCCCTCAAACTTGCCAAGTCTCTGGAAACTTTTGAAAATGACAGTAGAGCACAGGTGTCAAACTCACGGCCCTCCAGATGTTATGGACTACAGTTCCCATCATCCCCTGCCAGCATGATGCTGTAGAGGTACTGGGGGAAAGAAAGAGCAGCGGAACATCTCTTTTCAGGGCTGTCTGCTAATTGTCTTGTGAATTTTGTGGGAATTGTTCACGTTGCATTTCTGTGCAGCGTGTGGACTTGCGTAATGATCTTTCCATTACCTTGGAAATATTTTTAAAAGGTAAAGGTAGATCCCCCATGCAAACACTGGGTCATTATTGTGTTCACAGGACGGCTTAAATAAAACGGAGGAATGGATTCAAGGTGCGGGGAAAGAGATTCCACCTAAACATTAGGAAGAACTTTCTGTCAGGGCTGTTCGACAGTGGAATTCGCTGCCTCAGAGAGTGGTGGAGCCTCCTTCATTGGAGGTTTTTAAAGAGAGGCTGGATGAACATACGTCGGGAGTGCTTTGGTGGTGTGTTCTTGCACGGCATGGGGTTGGACTTCATGGCCCTTGGGGTCTCTTCCAACTCTATGATTCGATGAAAACAATAAGTAGTTTTGGCACCGGGGTGGTGGTGGAGGTTCATGATCAGTCTTCAATAAACTTATTCAGGTTCTGACATCCAAAGGCAGAAGTATTCCCTGAACGGCCTTCTAGGCCACCCTTGACTATGCTGTGTAGCTGTTTCCACCTTTATCCTTCCTCTTAGTTCAGGCTTTTGCCTTATTCTTCACTCTCTCATCCTCTTGAGAGATACACGACAAGGCAAATGATAACACGGTGGGGGGTGAGCCAGAAAGACAAAGCCCAGAAGAGGCGAGCAAGTATTTGATTAAATTTCGCTCCTGCTCCAGGGATGTCTGCAGCCTCCACCCAGCGAAGCCGCTCACCTTTTTCTGGGGCGGTCACAAGTCTCCAAAAAAGAGGGAAATTGGGAACTCAATATGGGGCTTTGGAGGGAGGAAGGTGCATTTCCTGCTCCCCACTGGGGGCCAAGAACCCTTGAACCCAAGCTTTTTCAGATTGAAGCCAACTCCCACCTCTGAAGTTGCATATCTTGCTGTGACAATGGCTCCCCACTCCTTCCCCACCGGGCCCAGATCTAACTCTCTCCATCTTGAATCCCATTGCTCTGATGGGTTTGAAAGTAGTGTTGGGGGGACAAGCAGGAGGGCAGCAATATCAGCCCCAACCTGGGCCAAGACACAGAGCACAAGTAAGTCGGAAAGAAGCAGCCACCATGGATGGCGGGCCTGAGTCAGGGATGGAGACCAGGGAGAAATCTTTGGTGCCTTTTTATTATAGACCCAGAATTAACACTGGAGGATAAGTTACAAGAGTGGAATGCCCAGCGGCTCCCCAGCCAGCCCGTTCAAAGGGGATATTTCCCCACCTCTTTACTGAAAGGATTCTTGAGGAGTGGCGCTCAAGAGAGGCACCCTGCAGGTGCCCTTTGGAGGTTCAGACCTGAGCAATCAAGTGCCAACTTGTCGACAGCTGTCGTTTGCACGCTGCCCACTGCTGACCGGGATATTCTCTGGCACCACTGTACGGCCCACTTATGCCACCCTCTTTCACGGCACGAGGGGGGCTCTGGTTGTCTGCCATGTCCTCCTGCAAAGAGAGTAGGGTTCCCGCGCTCTTTCCACTCGGAAGGCGACGCAGGCGTCTGTGTGTGGCAGCGGCAGTGGAGCTCTGCTCCCCTGAGCTCTGACCTCACTGCCTGCGTAGCATCACCAAGGCAGCCCCGACTGCCGCTTCCATGTCTTTCCCGTAAACCACCGGAAAGGGGTACATCCTCTCCACTTCCTGCCTCAACACTTCGTTCCTGGAGAGGGCGTTGCCGCTGGCCAGGATCCGCTTGGCCCCCGCCTCCACCAGGCACTGGGAAGGCATCATCGAGTGCAGGTTCCGGATCATGCCGCGGCACAGGGCTCGGGTCACGTGGCCCAAGGAGAGGTTGGAGGTCACGATGTCCGCCACGGACGCCCGCTCCTCGGGTGTGTGCCTTTCGCCAAAGACGGTCGCAGAAACGGAGAGGGCCGTGTCGGCTTGGGCCAGGGCGGCTTGGATCGTTCGTTGGTAGAGGGTGGAACGAGGGACTTCGAGCCCTGCCAATAAACACGCCAAGAAAAGAAATCAACAAAGGGCAGAGCAGGATCTTGTGGCTGGAGAGACAGCGCACCAAATAAACAAGCGGGCTGGTTCATCCTTCCCAGGGCTGAGCACCACCGCCCCCTCCAATGCAGAACAGGCTACCCTACGGGGATCAGCCTAGGACCATGGTGGTGAATCTTTGGCGATCCAGATGGTATGGACTACAATTCCCATCAGCCCCTGCCATGCTGGCAAGGGCTGATGGGAATTGTAGTCCATAACATCTGGAGTGCCAAAGGTTCGCCACCACTGGCCTAGGATCACAGGGAAAGTTCAGTTTGTAACCGCATGCTGTAGAGATACAGGACATAGAAAATAGGCCCCATCTTTAAGAGGAGGAAAGTAAAACCCAGGAAATGGGGCTTGGAAGAAGCCAGAGAGCTGGTTGGTCAGAAGATTGGGGCCTTTGTCCAATCCTGCTCCAGTCTGAATTCCAAAATGGCTGACCAGCCACTCACAAGGTGTGGCTGTGAGCTAAAGAGCAATCCTGTGCCCATTGGGGTCACCTCACCAGTGGTGTACCTAGGGAAACTGGCGCCCTGGGCAAAACCTGGGTTTGATGCGCCCCTCACAATGGGCGGAGGTAGCCCTGCCCACCCAGCTGGGGGTTGGTCTGCCCTCCGGGGATTGGGTTGCTCTGGGATCGCGGGGGGGATTGTCCTTTGTGATGGCAGGAAACTCCTTGCTCATCCCTCCTTGCTTGTGGGCCACCGTAGAGAGTGGGCGGGGCTAGAAATCAGGCCGCCCCCCACGTGACTTTAAATTCCTGCACCTTGGGCAGCTGCCCAGTTTGCCCAGAGGGTGGTACGCCACTGCGCCTCACCAGCCTGCTGCCCAACCTCCTTTAAGGAGGCATGCAAGGCAGCTGCCCAATTTTCTTCTCACAACTCAAACTGGATTTTGAACCCAAGGCTCCCTGGTTCCAACCAAACCTGGTTTTGGACCCAGGCCTAGTTCCAGTGTGGACCCCCTCGTAGGACACCCTGTTGGCTAACAAGGTATTACGGGATGAAAAGATTGATGTTCAGGGCGTTTGGGAAAGGGTGGCTGGCTGGGCCCTCCTCCCTCCAGCCAAGGCAGCGCAGGGACAGTGACTGCATGCAGAAGAGGGAGGGGCCAAGAAACCAAATGACCTAACAGCATCCAAGCCATTAAGTGCTCCAAACGGTAATAAAGCTGGAAAAGTAATGGAAAATCCTCATTAACGCGGTCTTTCGAGGCTCGGCTGAAAGCAGAGAGAGAAGGGATGTTCTGTGGTTTATGGGAGATTGAGGTGTTTACCTTCAAAAAGCCTTTTTGTTCGGATTCAAACCACAAAAAGGAAAGGGGGGGCAACCAATTACCCCTGATGACCTCTTGTGCTCTCCTGTGAAATGCTCCAGGGGAGGGGGAATGCTTCTGAGAGGAGGAAGGGATGGGGGACTGCTTGAAAATCTGGTCTTTGCAAGGGGGCTCCTCCCCAGTGGGGGGGATTCAAATCATTTAGCAACCGGTTCCGGTGATGGGATGCAAATAATTTAACAACTGGTTGTTTACAAGCACCATTTTAACAAGCGGTTCTGCCGAAGTGGTGCGAACCGGCTGAATCCCACCACTTCTCCTCCCCTTTCCAGGTCTGTGTTTGGCAGACCAGACCCGGGGAAAGGCAACAGTTCGGGCAGAGGAGGGGTGCGGATCGGCGGGAAACAGACAGGAGGGTTAACGTCTGCCTCCAAGCCTCCCTCGCATGGCGTCTCTGGCAAAAAGCATCTCCTACTATTTACACTATGCCCAATGGCTTAAAACAGAAACATACACACAGAGAAGAAGGGTGCGGATAGGGTTTTGGTCTGGAACATGTACAATTTCGGTCTGGAACATGTATAAATTCTCCGCAAGTTGCGGACACTCAAGATATACAGTGAAAATCCACATTCATTTTATGGACTGAAGAAGAAGAAGAAGGAGGAGGAGGAGGAGGAGGAGGAGGAAGAGGAGGAAGAGGAGGAAGAGGAGGAGGAGGAGGAGGAGGAGTTGGATTTATATCCCCCCTTTCTCTCCTGCAAGGAGCCTCAAAGGGGCTGACAAACTCCTTTCCCTTCTCCCTTCACAACAAACCCCCTGTGAGGTGGGTGGGGCTGAGAGAGCTCCGAGAAGCTGTGACTAGCCCAAGGTCACCCAGCTGGCATGTGTGGGAGTGCACAGGCTAATCTAGTTCCCCAGATCAGCCTCCACAGCTCAAGCGGCAGAGCAGGGAATCAAACCCGGCTCCTCCAGCTTAGAATGAACTTGCTCTTAACGCCACCGCTGCTTGGGTGATTTAAAAGGACTTAAATGTTCTCTAAAAAGATTTTTTTTGGGAAATGACATTTGTACCTGTATTAGGAAATAAGTAGCACAATAGAGGAATTAGTAAGCATGTAAATGTTTGTATGTTTTAGGCCCCTGATTGCCCATTAATAGAGCCCTTGCTCCTCCCTTCTTTGTGTACATGTTTCTGTTCTAAGCCATTGGGGATAGAGTGAATAGTAGGTCTCTTTATACAATAATCACACAGTCCAAGATACATTGCAAGTTGTAGCATAGGGGCGTCCAACTCTGGCGTTTCAGATGTTCATGGACTACAATTCCCATCAGCCTCTGCTGGCATGGCCAATGGACACCTGAAGCGCCAGAGCTGGACGCCCCTGTTGTAGCAAAAAGCATTCCCGACCTAGAGTGCTTTGGAACAGAGAGGGGGCTGTCAGCAGAGGTGGGATCCAGCAGGTTCTCACAGGTTCCCGAGAGTAGGTGACTCATTATTTGGGTGTGCCGAGAGGGGGTTGCTAATGGGTGATTTTGCCACGTGGTTTTGGCCTTAGTTACGCCCCTCCTCTCAGCAGTAGCGCGCAGAACTTGAAGCAGTCTAGCAGGAGGTGCATTGGTGTGCGTGGCAGCCTGCGCCTGCGTGTATTCGTTTCCCACCCAAGGACCGGCGCAGCAGCTGCATCCTTGCCACCGCCCCGCCCAGGAATGCCCAGCCACGTCCCCGTCGTGCCCCTCCCAGCCCCACTGGCGCTATGCCACAGTTTGAATCCCACCACCATGGGAACTAAAATTTTTGGATCCCACCACTAGCTGTCAGGTCTTTTTCCTGAAGGTTACAGGCATCCGCCCCTCAGCTGATGACAGAACCCCGCCCCTAAGACCGTGGTGGCAAACCTATGGCACTCCAGATGTTCATGGACTACAATTCCCATCAGTCCCTGCCAGCATGGCAAATTAGCAGGGGCTGATGGGAATTGTAGTTCATGAATGTCTGGAGTGCCATAGGTTCGCCACCACTGCCCTATGACATGACTCTGCAAATCCGCCCGCTGCATGAGGACAGGGCCTCCTCTCTCCACACACGAGACTCCCAGGTCAGCAAAAGAAACTGGCTAGGAGTTGATCGAGGGAAGAAAAGTGAAAAAGAACCCAGTGTAGCCAGAGGGACAGATAATAGTTATTTCGTTTTTAATATAGTTTTGGGTAGACATATGATGTTAGTAGAATTTAGGTTTTGTTTTAGTTTTCTGTACAGTTTTCCTTCCTGCTGTAAAATGTATTAAATATATTACTCCCTGAAACCATTGTCTAAATCAAAAAGACTAGATTATGCTAAAGTGGACCCAGAGAAACGGGATGCAGACAGTTAATGCATCAGGCAAACCCCTTTTGCCTTTTGACATAGCCCCGAGTAATTGTTCCACACACCCAGGAAAAGCCAGCGGGCAGAATTTATGTTAAACAATTTCCTCTGAGTTTGGGGGAAATCAAAGGAATAACCTAATCATCTAACCTCACCAAAGTCTCTCTTAAATGCTGTAAAAACCCATTAACAGCCAGATACGGGGCGGAATGTCAAGGTGAATATGCATAAGAGCCAGAAGGCAAACATTTGCGTTATCACAAGGACAACTATCCGGAGGTGTTTCCTCACCAAAGATAAGACCTGGATGTCTTGGAAGAAGAAGCTTAATGGACCTTGACGGCCCTGTATTATTGTATAATTCAATCCATGATGTAACCTCTAAAATTTACGATAGAAAGTCTGTACTTTTCTGTGTTTTGCCAGGCTTAGCCGTACGCCTTGCCTGGTGCTCACCGAGCTGCTGCTGAATTCACTCTCTACTGAACGAAACTCTGTTCGACTGCATTAAAAACTTTATTTTATTTTATTTTCAATTTGGACTTTGTGGCTTCAATTGTATTGCTGCCCTCGCTGATTGGTTGCTGCCGGTCTGAATCACTGAAATAAACTCCGTTAGTGTTGCCCTAGCAGCGGGTAACACCAGGAACGCTGGAGGCGGAGTGTGAATGAAGGAGGGTACCGCCAACGAACAAAAGAAGAGCTGGGATTTATATCCCCCCCTTTCTGTCCGGTAAGGAGACTCAAAGGGGCTTAAAATCTCCTTTCCCTTCCCCCCCTCCCACAACAAACACCCTGTGAGGTAGGTGGGGCTGAGAGAGCTCCGAAGAACTGTGACTAGCCCAAGGTCACCCGACTGGCACGTGTTGGAGTGCACAAGCTAATCTGGTTCACCAGATAAGCCCTTCCCTGATACTTTACCCAGCTCTGCCATCCATTCAGTCAACATGTCCATAAATGCCGACACCACGTTTCCGCCGTTAAGCGAGGCCGCCACGGCCAGATAGCGATTGCCAAAATATGGAATGTAGGTCCTGGGGGAACGAGGGTCTGGGGACTCCCCCGGCTGGAAGCCAACGGGTGCCAAGATGGTCAGCTGAGCAGAAGTGCCGATGTAGAGGACTAGGAGGAAGAGGAAGAAAGTGGGGAGGGGACATAAGAATGTCAGAAGAGCTTTGCTGGATTGGGCTAAAGGTTCAGCAGTTACTTCCTAAGTAACATTTAGCACCCTAAATGACCTAGAAATTCATTATTATTATTATTATTGTAGATTTCACAGCTGCCAGATCTTTAGCTGGTTGTTGGCCTTCATTACAATTCGAGCCTCACCCAGAGGCCTAGGAAGTTGTAATGTATCGGCGTAGTATTCGTGCGGATCCCAGCAGGGCTGCCTTCTGAATTTGACAATGTTTATTGTTGTTGTTGTTGTTGTTGCATTTCTGTACCGTTCCTTCCCTCTGGGGCTCAAGGCTGTTTTCAACAGACAGCACATAACAATAGACCATGTACAGTAGAACTATACGCTACATTCAGCTCATAAAATTTCTGGGTCTGAAAAGGTTCACATAGTGAACGGAACCCCATTGCACAACGTCAGGACTAGAAAAATGTAGCTACGGCTCCGTTCACACATGCAAGAGAATGAAGTGCCATAGCAGAACGGTGTGACGATACAGTTCAGAACTGCAGGAATCTTTTGGGGTTTGTTTCTAAAAAGGGGTGCCGGTCCTTATGAATCCCTGCTTGACAGTATGTGGGGCAATGCTTGATGAAATCTCACTATTCGGGGGACGGGGCTTCAGTGTCCCACATCTTTGCCACACACCCCCCATAAGTAATCTAGCAGGACCCTAACAGTCGAGGTAGTTACATCTGTGACCAAATGTGCATAAAAGACAACATATGCATAGGCTTGGCCACTCACGATCCATCTCACATGCTGCATTTTAGGCTGAAATACGCAATTTTAAAAAGTAACATCCACCAAACTCCCAAAGCAACCTCCTGTTCTCCCACAGATGGGACCATTTTGGTCCTCGGTGCCACCGGGAAGAAGGCCATTACAGCTTGTGCTCGTACCTGCGTCAGTGCTTTCGGGCAGGCAGGAGTTCACTGAGCACTGACAGTCACCCAGGGCAGCCCCAACCGCAGTGCCCTTTGGAATCGCATGCCACACACAGGACGTTTCCCCTGCAAGGTCTCCCGGGTCAACCACTTCGGGGAGCAAATGGACGGGGAAGTGTGATTTCCCAAGGCTGAAACCAGAGGAAGAGAACAGAGTGGCGCTAGAACGGCATGGCAGCAGGGAGCCAGAGTTGGACACCCCTGGTATAAGAAATTGCCTTCTATACCATGCAGCCAAAGGCCATCACAATCTATGATCCCATCAATCAAAATATACAAATACAGAACCAGATACAACAATATATCAAAGTAGTAAAACAATTATAAAAACCCTAATGAGTTATATCAACTGGGTGCCAAATTATTAAACAAATGCATACATTGATTTGCTGTGGAGGCAAATTTGGAGTGCTTTTGTGTGGGTTTTTTGGCAGCCAAAGCAATCAAAGACACATTGTAGGTGATGACGGGGTTAACATCCACTCGCAGAAAAACCAATTGATCAAGAAATGCCTTCTATCTTTCGAGCATATTTGGATTGTTGAGATCACACCAGACCAAGAAGCACAGATGAATTAGGTGTGTTATGATCCCTTCTGGGTTCCAGCAAATTGGTTGCTCCAGATGCAAAACACAAGCAGCCAGTCAGCCTCACACACACAACGGTCTGCTTTGCCACACTGGGTTAGTGATGAAAACGCCGAGCACCAGGCACACGTTTCCTGCAAACCTTGAGATGGGCTAGAAAGCAACTGCATCTTCCCTGCTGAGTTAGGGAAGGGAATCCGCTCCTCGCCGAGACCTGGCCCAAGCCTCAGACTCTTGGTGTTCTAAGAAAGGAAGCCAGGAGTTTTCAAAACAACATTTGTCATAAAGCCATAAGGCCCACTGGATCATTGTTTAGATTTATACCAGTCCTCTGGACTGACTAAAAAGTTGATTATAGACTAGGCTGACCAGACGTCCCACTTTTGGCGGGACAGTCCCATCTTCAAACAATTTGTCCCGTGTCCCGCAGGTTATTTCAATTGTCCCGATTTTTGGAAGGCTGCCGCACTGCCTTCTGGGGCACAAGGCAGTGCAGCAGCCTCCCCCGCATGCGGCCACAGGAGCACGGCCTTCTGGGGCGCTCCTGTTTCCCGCCGTGTCACAGGGCGTGAAACGGCAGCACCCCAGAAGGCCGCACGCAGCCGCCTAACCGCCCGTCCCGGTTCACAAAGGTGACCATCTGGTCACCTTATTATAGACTAATAAAGGTTGCTGTGGGAACGAGAGAAATTCGTTCAGAATATTAGACACGTTGGCATACCCAACAGAAGATGATAAAGAATAAGAGTTTGGATTTATACCTCCATTTCTCTCCTGTGAGGAGATTCAAAGCAGCTTATAAGCTCCGTCACCTTCCCCTTCCCACAACAGACACCTTGTGAGGTAGGTGGGGCTGAGAGAGTTCTGAAGAACTGTGACTAGCCCAAGGTCACCCAGATGGAATGTAGGGGGAGGGGGAAACAAACCTAGTTCACCAGACAAGACTCCGCTACTCAGGTGGAGGAGTGGGGAATCAAACCTGGTTCTCCAGATTAGAGTCCACCTGCTCTTAAATATTATGTTATGCTGGCAGATGGATACTGTTTCTTCCTGCTCTTCAGTGGGTAGGACCCTTTGTTTTGCCAGCATGTTGAAACATAACGAGCAAAACAGGGTGCTACGCAACCACAAGGTAGCAAAGGACAAAATTGTACCACAAGGCTACAGCTAAATGCTGACAAGATAAAGTCTCCAACAGGAGCATGTTGAAACAATCACTAGCAGCTATTCCAGGATCCCCTGCATTACAACACTAGGGGAAGCCATCTTGGACAAGGGTACGGTACTCTTTACCAAGGACACCCGAGCTATTCTTCTCCACTCCAGAACAATTTGGAGGAGGAGGAGGAGGAGGAGTTTGGATTTATATCCCCCCTTTCTCTCCTGCAGAATCTCCTTGCCCTTCCCCCCTCACAACAAAACACCCTGTGAGGTAGGTGGGGCTGAGAGAGCTCTGAGAAGCTGTGACTAGCCCAAGGTCACCCAGCTGGTATGTGTGGGACTGTGCAGGCTAATCTGAATTCCCCAGATAAGCCTCCACAGCTCAGGCGGCAGAGCTGGGAATCAAACCCGGTTCCTCCAGATTAGATACATGAGCTCTTAACCTCCTACGCCACTGCTGCTCCTTGTGCGGTCACCCTCTTGCCATTCCTCCACACCACCTGCCAGGTGCCTGGAATTAAGGTAAGGCTTCCATAACGCTAAACCACCAGTCCGCTGCAAACCATGTAGCAGCAAAAATACTGGGATTGGTTTTGATGCCATCAACTTCCCACTTCCATGCAAAAAAATAATCATTCAATGTTTATATTTTACTAGACCCAAACTCTCCAAGAACGGAGCAAAAAGTGTCAGGGTTCTTCCTGATTCGGTCTGAGCTTTAAGAAGAAGAGGAGGTGTTTGAATTTATACCCCACTTTTTCTCCTGTAAGTAGACTCAAGGTGGTTTACAAGCTTCTTTCCCTTCCTCTCCCCACAACAGACACCTTGTGAGGTTGGGGGGGGGGGGCTGAGAGAGTTCGGAGAGGACTGTGACTAGCTCAAGGTCACCTAGTAGGAATGCAGGAGTGCGGAAACACATCTGGTTCACCAGATAAGCCTCTGCCACTCAGGTGGAGGAGTGGGGAAACAAACCCGGTTCTCCAGATTAGAGTCCACCTGCTCTTAAATACTATGCCGGGCTGGCAGATGTATGTTGCTTCTGGCTGCCCTTCTTCATTTTCTCCAGATTAGAATCCACCTGCTCTTAACCATTACACCACGCTGGCTCTCTCTTAAATAGATATTGTTGAAAATTTCTGTAATTGGGATCTCTTCCAATCCGTGCTTTTTTTAAAAAGTTCAAAGCATTGAGTTATTCTCTGTCCCTGCACGGGGATCACAGCTTGATCTCCTGCTTCCCATCTAGTGATGGCTCTTACTTAAGGTGACCAGATTTTCACCTTTTTAAAGCAGGACTGCGGGTGCGCACGCGCACGCGCGGCTGCAGGAGCGCACTGCCTTTTGGGGCGCTTCCCGGTTTCCCGCTCCTGAAACAGGAGCGCCCCAGAAGGCAGTGCGGCAGCGTGGGAGGCTGCCGCACTGCCTTCTGGGGCGCTCCCCTGTTTCCCGCCCTGTGACAGGCAGTGCAGCAGCCTTCCAAAAATCGGGACAGTTAAAAAACCCCGCGGGATGCAGGACAAATTGGTTTAAGGCGGGACTGTCCCGCCAAAAGCGGGACGTCTGGTCACCTTACTCTTACTTGTTGGTGGAAACTGCCATCAAGTCTACAGCTAACTTATGGCAACCCCATAGGCTTTTCAAGGCAAGAGATGTTCAGAGATAGTTTGCCATTGCCTGCCTCTGTGTATTGCTTGGGGGTCTCCCATCCAAACCCTTGCCAGGCTCAAGGCTGAGTGTCTGTGACTGGCCCAAGGTCACCCAGCAAATATGCAGAGTGGGAATATGAACTTGGGTTTCCTAAATCCCAGTCCAACATTTCAATCTCTGCATGAAGCTGTCTGTCAGCTCTTACTTACATGTCCGTATTCCAGCTTTTTCGGGTGGTGTTGAAGTACCCCCAACTGGCAGCGTTCTGGGTGGACATCCGGGGTCGTTGGAGGCCACACAGCATGCTGGCCACGTAATCCTGGATGGTCCCAGAAACATCGTAATGTTTCAAGAAATCCGGCCTAGCCAAAGAACAACAGGACGATAGCGGAAATTAGTTAGGGCAATGAGAGAAATCTCCAGGTTCTTTTGGGCTGCTCTTTTCCAAAAGGTTGCTCTTTTCCACTAGATAGTGACTTCCGGGGTTCTAACTGCAGAGGTGGGATCCACAGGTTCTCACAGGTTCCCGAGAGTAGGTTACTAATTATTTTGCCACATGATTTTTGCCTTAGTTACGCCCCTCCTCTCAGCAGTAGCGCACAGAACTTGAAGCAGTCTAGCACAGGGGTAGGGAACCTTTAACACTCAAAGAGCCATTTGGACCCCATTTTCCACGGGAAAAGAAAACACTTGGAGCCGCAAATAATTTTTGACATTTAAAATAAAGATAACACTGTATATATTGGGTTTTTTTACCTTTTACTCAGCTCATTCTGAGAAGCGCATGGATGCGCCTGCCCTACTGCCTGCAGGGCGGGCAAGGATGAAACCGGCGGCTCAGCCTCACTGGCCGCCGGGAAAGCGCCCGCCCCGCTCCAACGGGGCGGGTGAGAGGGGAAGCCCGCAGCGTGGCCCAGCCGACATTGGGCAGTTGGTGCGCCCGCCCTGCTGCCTGCAGGGCGGGCAAGGATGGGGCCGGCGGCTCGGCCTCACCGGCTGCTGGGAAAGCACCCGCCCCGCTCCAACGGGGCGGGTGAGAGGGGAAGCCCGCGGCACGGTCCAGCCGACCATGGGCAGTTGGTGCAAGGATGGGGCCGGCGGCTCAGCTCGTGGAGCCACAGTGCAAGGGCAGAAGAGCCACATGCGGCTCTCGAGCCGCAGGTTCCCTACCCCTGGTCTAGCAGGAGGTGCACCAGCGTGCGTGGCAGCCTGCACCTGCGTGCATTTGTTTCCCACCCAAGGACCAACCCAAGGACCTTGCCACAGCCCCGCCCAGGAATGCCCCACTCCTGGAATGCCCGGCCACGCCCCCGTTGTGCCCCGCCCAGCCCCATTGGCACTACGCCACAGTTTGAATCCCACCACCATGGGAACCTGTTACTAAAATGTTTGGATCCCACCACTGTCTAAATGTCCTCTACTCCAACAGGTATGCAACTATCTATCAGTGATGTCATCATTTACCGCCCTCCCCTAACAGTAACTTGCTGAAAGAGGCAAAATTAGGCTGCTGATAGGCATGACGGAAGAGGGTTCTGTGAATACAAATGGAATATCCAGGTAGGCAGAAAAGTATAACCTTGTAAATTAACAAAAAGTAAAGAGATGCTGTTTCGCCCCACGAAAATAGCTGACCATGCTCCGTGGGCACAAACAGAGTTTCTGAACCTTGTATTGGCATTCTTTAGCATAGGTTGAGAAATGACAATATGTCCTTAGTCACAAATATTGGATGTCACAACATATGATGAATAGCAGATTTTCAGCAATTCGTTCAAGTGAGAACTGGTAATATACAGTATCCTAATTATATAATGGACTTAGGGCATTTGCCATAACTTTCCCGAAGACTAAAAAAGCACTTAGTACATTTATTTATATCTAGATCTTTCCGGGCACAGGCCCAGTCCCTCATTTGACTCCACAAATGATAAAAATGAAATCATTCTGTACAGTTTTGCGCAGCTTTAATTGATGCCATTATTTTGTTAGTGACTTCCCATAGGTCATTACCAAGTGACTCTGAGAAGCTCAGCTTTGAATCCTCGCTCAGAGACGGAAGCTTGTCGGGAGACTCAGTTACTATTCTCAGAACAATAAGGATAAAATGGAAGAGATGAGGATGACACATTTTGTGTCCCCACTAGGAAGAAAGGCACATAATCGACTATTCTTTTAAATAATGGAATAAATGATGTTGACCCCTATGAACCATGAATGAGAATTTACATTTCTACAATATTTTATCTATCCATAGTGTTTGAATGTTCCCTCAATCCCTCTGCACACATAAAAACCCACGTCAAAGAGAAAGTTTTTCAGCACAGCCTTTTCCTGGATATTTTTTTTTAAATGCAGTACACATGATTTTGACACAGGGAATACCAAATATGCTTCTGTGCAGCCTGATAAAATAAAGGCCATTAAAAAACTTTATCTAGTAATTATGCTGTTAAGAGCTAAATGACTAAACTGAAACTACTGTACTTTAGCCACTGAAAAATACTCACTGGAAAAGACAGTAAGGCTGGGAAATACTGAAGACAGTATCAATCAAGTAAATAGATAATTTGCATTTCTGCAGCTCAAAGCAGAAGCTTTGGGATAGCGTGGCTGTTTTTGTTTTTTACAGTGTAGCTAACAGGCCATTTTATTCAAAAGAGTTTACCTCTAGGACAGTCCTCTTGAATAAAATGGGACTTATTTCTAAGTTGACTTATTTCCAGAAGTGGGATCCAGAAGGTTCTCACAGGTTCCCGAGAGTAGGTTACTAATTATTTGTGTGTGCCGAGAGGGGGTTACTGATTGGTGATTTTGCCACGTGATTTTGGCCTTAGTTACGCCCCTCCTCTCAGCAGTAGCGGCAGAACTTGAAGCAGTCTAGCAGGAGGTGCACCGGCCTGCGTGGCAGCCTGCGCCTGCATGCATTTGTTTCCCGCCCAAGGACCTTGCCACAGCCCCTCCCAGGAATGCCCGGCCACACCCCGTTGTGCCCCGCCCAGCCCCATTGGCGCTATGCCACAGTTTGAATCCCACCACCATGGGAACCTGTTACTAAAATTTTTGGATCCCACCACTGCTTATTTCTGAGGTGTTCTGTGATCATCCTGCCCCAGCAGCCTTGCATAACGTTCAGCAACGACGGAAACTGTTGGAGGGCCTGAGTGCCTGGGAAACGCTCGAGTACGGTGGCACACCGCCACCCCGACTGACCTCTCCTTCCAAAGTGTGGATTCGGAGAAACTGCTGAGGTTGCAAGACCTCCTGGCTCCAATGTGTACGTGAAAATATCAAATTCTCTGCTCTAACCCGTGCTCTTTGCCCTGTCCATTGTGCCTGCCTGCCCTGTTTGTTTTTCCACCTGTAACTGTCAATAAAAGGGCTTGGAAGAAAACAGGACGGCAGAGTTGCCCCCTGCTTCTCTCATTTGCCGAAACGACATGCTGCCTCTATTGCTGTAAGACAACAGGAAACAAGAATAATTTTTCTCCTACAATGTTGTCCAATATATTTTGGGATGCTGTGGAAGCATGTGAGGCTGAAGTGCCGTCAAGGATGAATCCACAGTCAAGTCCATGGACCATCTGCTTTTTTCAGATCTCCAGACCAGTTTATGGAACGCAGGAGAAAGAATCAGAATGGAGGGACAGACTCCCACACTGTCCCCCTCTGTGCCGCAATGCTTCGAGAGCCTTCAACTTGCCCCCTGTGTTATCTGGAAGTCTCCAGACCAGCCTCTGCCTCCCAAAAATGTCCAGCTTCCTTACAAAATACTTTCCAGTGGCTTTTCTGTTATTCCACAGGCCCTGCAGTCTCTCACAGGTCAACCTGGAACTGCCTCCAAACCCTCCTCCAATCCATCTCTTACAGAAATCTCTTGCTTAACTCCGCCTCACCCCCAATTAAGCCTCAGTATTGCTCACTTCTCTGGCTCACACAGTGGGCCGTCCACACGCCAATGACCCTCAACCTCCAAGGAAGTCTGTTTGGAATTGTAACCTGATTTGGAACAGCATTGAACAGCCTCTGTTTACATTGTGGCCCAGGCTAGCCTGATCTCATCAGATTTCAGGTGCTAAACAGGGCCGGCCCTGGTAACTATTTGGATGGGAGCAGTGGTGGCATCCAAAAATGTTAGTAACAGGTTCCCATGGTGGTGGGATTCAAACTGTGGAGTAGCGCCAATGGGGCTGGGCGGGGCACGATGGGGGTGTGGCCGGGCATTCCGGGGGCGGGCATTCCTGGGCGGGGCTGTGGCAAGGACGCAGCCGCTGTGCCAGTCCATGGGCAGGAAACGAATGCACGCAGGCGCAGGCTGCCACGCACGCCGGTGCACCTCCTGCTAGACTGCTTCAAGTTCTGCGCGCTACTGCTGAGAGGAGGGGCGTAACTAAGGCAAAAACCACGTGGCAAAACCACCAATTAGTAACCCCCTCTCGGCACACACAAATAATTAGTAACCTACTCTTGGGAACCTGTGAGAACCTGCTGGATCCCACCTCTGGATTATGCCCAGTGGTGAGATTCAAACAATTTAACAACCGGTTCCGGTGGTGGGATTCAAATAATTTAACAACTGGTTGTTTACAAGCACCATTTTAACAACTGGTTCTGCCGAAGTGGCGCAAACCGGCTGAATCCCATCACTGCTTATGCCTACCTAAACTTCTTAAGATGAAGTTGAACTCCTGGGCTTTGCCTGCAACGAAGCAGCAAAGGATCAGAGGCAAACAAACAAACAAGATGGAGAAGGTGCCCTCCAAAGCACGGCAGTACCTACTTGTTCTGCAAGTACCAGTAGATGGTGGCGCAGCCGAATCCTGTCGCCACACTAACATGTGACCACGGTGGTGGCAGCGAGGAGAGGAAGTTGCTACTGCATCGACTGTCTCGCCATGTGATCAGGTGACTGACTTCCTCCGGCTCAAATCGTTGGCCGGTTCCTGTCCATTTGCAACCTGAGGTAAGGGTTGAAAAGTTTAGCACCATTTAACCCGGGTCTTCAATATGGAACAAGCGTTCATTCAAAAGCTATGAAATGGTGTGCCAATATTTTCAATATTTTGGTAGAATGTCCTACAGTACCTCAGTCGTGTACAATTTCAAATCAGAAGTGATGAGTGAGTAGGTGTAATGCAATTGGCTGCTTGCTTAATAAAAGTTTTCAACAAAGAAAAACAGGAGAGGAGGCGGGTTGTCGACTCACAGCAATGATGCAATTTGGCAAAAGCCCAAATGTGAAGGAGAGATCAGTAAAACAAAGTCACGAGAACACCTGGGTAGTCATCAGTTTGGGACCTAGCCCTCTCAGGTGAAAAATAACAGAAAACAGCATAGGATCCTGCTTTTTCCTCAACTGCATTCAGTGCAGAAATTGGTCTGCCGCCCCACCACGACCTTGGACATTGCTGACCCCCCACCGTGGTACCCTTTAGACTGGACTACTGTAAAACATGCTACGTGGGGTAAACTTTGAAGAGAACTCAGAACATTCCACTGGCATGCAGCATCTGGGCTTTGGAGTGGAACAAATCAATGTGGTCATACGATGTGTCTGTATGTGTGTAAAGTGCTGTCAAGTCACTTCCGATTCATGGCGACCCTACGAATCAATGGGCGATTCTGCACACGAGTAAAATAGGTTCGACCCAGTTCCCTGAGAAGGGTACTAACCTAGGTCGAAGCCATTGTGGTTCCCCACTGCAACCAGCTTGATCCCAGCTCGGAGGGCGGAATCATCCTGTGCCTCTTCGCCGCTCCGTTCCGATTGGCTACTGTTCTACGGCCATGTTCCGTCTATCCCCACACACGTTATAAAAAAACTGCCACAGAAATGGAGGGACAAAGGTAGCGTTTTTTTAATTGGCCAGCTGTACACATGCCCGAAACACTCAGCTGTGATTGGCTGAATGGGGGACTCCTAGCACCAGATTCCGCACTTTACTGGAATCGAGCTGAGTTCGAGCGTGGTTCCCTGAAAAAGTAGTAGTTCCCAACTGGAGTCGGAAATTTGACCGTTACACGGGGCGAAGCTGGTACAAAACCATGTCAACCCCAGTGGTTGTGCGGAGCACTTGGGTCGAACGCAGCTCGAACTTAGGTCGATAACGCAAGTGCAGAATTGACCAATGTTTTATTGGTTGTGGTGGGTTTCCCGGGCTGTGGGCCGTGGCCTGGTGGATCTTGTTCCTCACATTTTGCCTGCATCTGCGGCTGGCATCTTCAGAGGTGTATCGCAGAGGGAAGTCTGTTACCCACTGTGTTTTTTAGAAACTCTAAGCCAAACGTTTGCAGAGGACCTGAAAGGGTATGTAGGGCTGCAAGTGTCCATTTGGGATTGCAAAAGGTTAGGAGGCTAGTAATAGGGAGGGCTGTTTCTAGCCTGTGATTTATTACTGCTTTGTGACTGTTGGGGGTGGCGAGCATTTGCAAAGGAACTGTCAGGCTTTCTTCTTTGCAGGTGTCCGGTGATCGCTCTCCCGCTGTCTGCGGCCTTGGACCCAGGAAGAGCAGCCACTTATCAAGTGTGAACTGTTCCCAGCTTTTCTGTGCTTTGTTCTAGGGCAGTGGTGGCGAACCTATGGCACGGGTGCCAGAGGTGGCACTCAGAGCCATTTCTGTGGGCACGCGTGCACAGAGTTCGTCATGTGATAATAGTGTAATTATTTCAGGGAGATTATTAGCATTAAACCTAAGACCTAGTTTTGGGCAAGCAGTGAAGGTAACCCTGTTAAGCGCTGTTAAACCCTACTGATTTTCATGGGACGAACGAAAGCGTGATCCTTTGCCTGGGAGTAAGCTCGGTTCCTGGCAATGGGGTTTGCTTCTGAGTAAACCCTCCTAGGGTCGCGTGGATGCTCACCAGTTCGGAGCAGTGCCACGTACAGTTGCTTCAAAGCAAAGCCACTCCAGGCTAAATCCGTACCAAGCTTTACTCCCCGAAGTGACGCGGCGCATTTGGAGCCTGACACCGTCTGATATTTCAGATACAATACAGTATTTAGGTTGTTGCCATGTTGGCACTTTGCGATAAATAAGTGGGTTTTGGGTTGCAGTTTGGGCACTCGGTCTTGAAAAGGTTCGCCATCCCTGTTCTAGGGGCAGAGTAGAGCCGGTTGGCCATTTGGCTACGGGGGGGAGGGGCAGGAAACTTTAGGGCAGTGATGGCGAACCTATGGCACGGGTGCCAGAGGTGGCACTCAGAGCCCTCTCTGTGGGCACGCGCAAACAGAGTCCCCAGCATTAGCTACGACATCTTAGGGCTGGCCTGGGCCGCTGGGCTCCTTATTTTATTCAGCATTTAAACTTAAGACCTAGTTATTGGGGAAGCAGCATACGGTCAACTTTATTACAGTTCTGTTAAACCCCACTGATTTTCATGCAAAGAACTAAAGCGCGACTTCGTTACCTGAGAGTAAGCTCAGTTGCTGGCAATGGGTTGCTTCTGAGTAAACTGCCTCTATAGGGTCGTGATTCACCTCGCTCGGAAGAGTCCTGACAACGGGTTGTTTCCAAAGCAAAGCCAACAACTACCACCAAGCTTATTTCCAAGTAACACAGAGCCAACATTTTTTTTTCAAAACTAAACCCTCAGTATTCAAGCAATTCGTCGTGTATGGCACTTTGCGATAAACAGACAAGGGTTTGGGGCTGCAGTTTGGGCACTCAAGTCTCAAAAAAGTAGTTCCCGCCATCACTGCTTTCGGGGATGGATAGGCAGAGCGGAGTCCTATGCGCCGGCTTTTCAGAAGCGCCTTATCATGCTGATGACCTTTAAGTCTTCCTTCAGGTGCCAAATAAAGACTACAGACCAAATCTACAGTTTCTATTATATTTGGGGTCTGACACTTTGTCTGATTTTACAATACAGTATTTATTGTTGGGTTTTTTTAACATTGCTGATGTGCTGTGCAGTTTATTTTTCATTGATACCTTCTTTGATAAAAATTCCTGAATACATAAATATTGAAATACCCACCTTGCCTTGGAAGATTAAAAAGAATGCTGGCTCTCTATTACAATGGAACCCCATGCCTGCCCCCACACTGTATGCATACTAAGCAGCAGTGGCGTAGCGGTTAAGAGCAGGTGCATTCTAATCTGGAGGAACCGGGTTTGATTCCCCACTCTGCCGCTTGAGCTGTGGAGGTTTATCTGGGGAATTCAGATTAGCCTGTGCATTCCCACACACGCCAGCTGGGTCACCTTGGGCTAGTCACGGTTCTTCGGAGCTCTCTCAGCCCCACCCACCTCACAGGGTGTTTGTAGTGAGGGGGGAAGGGTAAGGAGTTTGTAAGCCGCTTTGAGTCTCCTTGCAGGAGAGAAAGGGGGGATATAAATCCAAACTCTTCTTCTTCTAAGCATCCAGTTTTCCACCCTTCACAGTTCCCTCTCCAATGCAGACAGGTTGCTTGGGAGTCAAGTTAGGGTTTTTACAAAGTCCCTGAAGACAAAACTGGTCACGTGAAGGGATGGAGCACAGAGGAGATGAAACTGCCAGTAATAACCGTACAGAAAAAAAACACAGCCTCTGTATATGAAGACGTTGAGCCCTTTGACAAAGGCTGGACTTGTAAAATGCAAATAAAGGACATAAACCATGGAAAAGTACGTTTCTGCCTCATTTCCTCCTGCCTCTTTTTAAGCGGCTCTCGGCCACATTTCTCATTTATCTCCCTAGCGATAAAATGGGCTCTTTGAAGCAAAGTTAATGACCAGCCCTTAAAAGGAAAAGAGGCCATCACAACAGAAAAGAGTATCGTTTGCAACTTCGCTTAATCCACTCGGGAGAACAGACAGCCATTTCGTGGTCGGGCGGTGGCACCCAGGCCAAACACGTTGAAAGAGCGTGACGCTTTGGAAAGAAACAAACAAACAAAAATTAAGCACTTCTATTGAAGAATTTACTTGCATGACTTTTTTTGTTGCTATTGTTTAGGGGTTTGGTGGTCTGACTTCACGAGAGAGTTGGAAATGATGCTACAGGTTTCCCGAATCGTGAATGGTTTCAAACAATCACACCACAGAGTACTGGGAGTCTCAGAAGGATCCTCTCAGATAGAGAACAGATCATCCTTTCAGGAAACTGGTTTTATGAGCAGCAATTACAGCTTCCTCCAGCCTCGCTCTCTTCACACAGCTGAACGACTAATGCTACCCTTAAATAGAACCAGGTCAGTGGTCCCGCTGAGCTCAGAATTACCAGCTCAAATGAGAAGGGATTCTGGTGGATTTCAGTCATCTAAGAGTTTCTTTTGACACATCATTTTATTGGGGACTGAACCCGGCATCTCAGAAGTCTGCTCCACCACGAAGTGATGAGTCCTGCCCAGATTGCGAATTTATACTGAGTCAGACTCCTGGGTCAATTTCCCACTGTAAATCTGATGTAGATTAATGCAAGTTTGAAAAGTAACCGGACCTTTTTGTCGCGGTTTCTTCGACCTCACAGCAGGCAAGGCATCTGGTCCTGTCTCTGATTCCAGAAAACGGACATTCCCCACTACCGTGGGATCAGATTGCCAGGGCTGTCCTGAAACACTTCTTCACGCAACGTGTGATTGGTGTTTGGAATATGCTGCCACAGGAGGTGGTGATGGCCACTAACCTGGGTAGCTTTAAAAAGGGCTTGGACAGATTTATGGAGGAGAAGTCAATCTATGGCTACCAATCTCGATCCTCCTTGATCTCAGATTGCAAATGCCTTAGCAGACCAGGTGCTCAGGAGCAGCAGCAGCAGCAGAAGGCCATTGCTTTCACCTCCTGCATGTGAGCTCCCAAAGGCACCTGGTGGGCCACTGCGAGTAGCAGAATGCTGGACTAGATGGACTCTGGTCTGATCCAGCAGGCTAGTTCTTATGTTCTTATGTTCTTATTGGCTGTCGTGCCGGGTCGGGGCGGATACTTTCCAACACGTTATCACATCATTCGCACCCGCGGCTATCCAAGAAGCCCCCCGTTCTATCGTTAGTAAAAAGAGCAGGGGAATCTGATTGTTCCCGTTCTCTTGAGTTCTCAAGTTCTCGTTTTATCGTTAGACCGGTAAATGTATGACCGAATCAGAGGAACAGGAGGAGCCGAACGAGATGAAACCGAAACTTAAAGAAAAATCTGCGCGTGCATTGCACACTGCCTGGCACGTTCCGATTGGCTGGGAGCAATCGTGTCACTGCTAGGGCGGGAGTCTGAAAATGAACTCAGTCGCCCGAAATTCCCCATCAATCCAGAATGTAAACGTGTCCTGGCAAAAGTTGCACAAGCAACCAGATACGGGAGGAATGCGGGGTAAGGGGTGGGGGGAGCAACAGAGCCGGAACTGATCTGTGGCCCAAGGTTCGGCAGGGGGGGAAACGGGAGGAAACTGCAACATTTCCAGTCACTGTTCTGGAACTAATTAAAAGTGGGGAATCACAACACAAGCCTTTATTGGCATATAAAACAGGGCAAAATTTTAAAACAAAACAAGGTTAAGAAATACAGTTAAAATTACTAATTTCGAGTATAAAATTTGCAACAGTTTCACAAAAGAGCACATCAGAGCTGTTCAGGAGATTGGGTATCTTATAACACTCATGCCACTGAGAACATTGCAAGAAAATGGAATTCATGGATTTCGTGCGTATCTTATTGTATTTAGGGCAAAGAAACAAAGAATGGTCAAGTGTTTCAACCGTAGTCATATCACATGAACAAACTCTTAGAGCGTTCCATATTCTTAAATCTTCCCTCCAGCAGAGCTGATGGCAGCACATTACATCTTGCAGTAGCCAAGGCTCTCCTCTGGGTGGGATTAATCAAAGCAGATCTAAGATATGTTGCTACAATTCCATCGCTCGTGATGGGATTAATAATGTAGTCGGAGAACAGGTTGTCTTGGCAGCATGAGTCAAATTATGAAAAGCAAGATCCAAGAGCCTATTCTTAACTAGTCTGAAGGCTTCCACCTTTGTGAGCATGAGGAGTAATTCCAAGGGGAAACCAATAGCTTCAACCTTTCTAAAGATCAAAGTGTACCATTCTGAAATAAAGTGATCTGATAACAGAGAGGGAATATAGCTATTGGATCCCAAAAAGTGGGGAATCGACCCTGGTTCATCTCTCTGCTCTGACTAGTAGCAAATCTCCAAGAGCTTGGGCAGAAAAGATTCTTTTCTGGTCCTGCCACCTGAGGCCCTTTGTACATTAATCCAAATGGGAAATAAACATAGGCCTGAGTACGCGCCAGGAGGCAAGCACTGATTGTGGGGTACAACTGAAAGTCAGTTAAAAGGGACCAAGAGACACGGTCAAGCCATTCAGAGCTTAGAGAATCCTGAAAGGAAAAATCTGGGAGAGTTGTGTAAGATTCCCCCCTCCCCACCCCAATTTCTTCCAGACACCTCCAGATTGCCCCGACCCCTACAATTCCTCACTGGGTCTCAATTTCCTATTAATGCGTGAATTTTAAAATTCCTTGCCACTCACATAAGAGAAGGGCAGAGTGAAACAAACGAAGCGCAAGCTTTTTGACCAGGATAGCTTACCTCGGCCAGCTTTCCAAAACATGACCCCGTGCATCTGTCCACAGATTCCAATGCGGTGAACTCTCTGCAGGCGTTGCTGAGGGAGGGCCGTAAGGCATTCGTTCAATGCAGCTACAATCTTCTGAACATCTTGTTCATCCCCCTGCAAGAGCAAGTTAAGAAATGCAGGAAAAAATGCATGCGCACATGCATTACTGCTAAGGCACTATGCCTGCAATCCAAAGGACTCTTTCCTGAGCGAAAGTGCCACAGAATAAAACAGGGCTTACTTCTAAGTAGTTCTGCTTAGAATTGCTCCCTAGGTATGGCACATTCTGCCATTTTGCACCTAGAAGAGGTTCATTTAATGTGGTAATAACAGATTACAACTCCAGGGGGAAAGCTGGGTAATTTGTTGCAGCAAAACCAAACTGGACTCTCGCAACACCTTAAAGATGAAAAAAGTATTACTCTAGAACACATTTTCTTGGACTGGAGCATCTGGAGAAATGGCCCCCAGTCCACAAAAGCTTATGCTAGAAAGAAATGTGCCTTTAATGTGCCTTTAAGGTACCAAAAGACTCCAGTTTATTTAGGGTGGTTTGTTTTTCTAGTGTACCTGGAAGCAAGAGACCATCTTTGCTTTCACAGTCACTGAAGGCAAGCTATTGCAAAATAAACAAAACAGACTGTGCCTTCCTAAGCAGAACACGTAGAAAGGCCACGTGTACTGAATGCGCAACCCCAGAAGCGTGGCTCTAGGGCAACGGCTTTCCAGAGACACAACCTGTCTCCAGGACACCCCCCAGGCCCTGCCCCCCCCCACCCTAGCTCCACCCCCTGATGCCCCAGGCTCCACCCCCAATGCCCTCGACCCTGCCCATGAGACTTCCTGCTCCCCAAGCTCCACCCCCAGCCTCAGTGCTAATAAAAGACGGTCTGCTCGGCCGGGCTGCCAGCTGGGAGCCCAGCTGGCGGGGGGGGGGGGGAAGGAAGGGAGGGGGGAGTTCAGGGGGGGTTTGAGGGTGCTTGGAGGCAACAGGAAGTTCTGCTGCCTCGTCATTTTTTGCGTGCCTCGGGCGGGTTGAGGCACGCGAAAACGATGAGACAGCAGGACTTCCTGGTCATCATGTGGGGCTTCCATTTTACTCAATGACCAGAAGAAGGGCAACCTCAAATAAGGGATGGTTCCCTTTATTCTCTGAAGAAGATACGCCACTGCGCAACCCCCCTTAGGCAAATAATGCCCCCTGAAATCACTTCAGGCCAGGAAAATGGCACAGGGGGCAGGCAGGCAAGAGCCCCTCCTTCCTCTGTGCCATGGTCTCAATCTGAATTGGGCACCTCGGCGCTTCTGAATTAAGTTTCCACGGGGAACTCACAGCTGCCAATCTTCATGTGGTAGATGTAATGGGCAGTTCTGCCCTCAGGGTTTCTGAAATATGCAGCGTGGGGGAGGGGGGGGGCAGAGCAGAAATCCTTAATGCAAATGCAGCTGAACCTTACATAGAAGTAAACCCATTGAGTAGAGTTGGACTTACTGCCTCATATACATGCACAGGTCTGAAATTTAGGCAATGCGCATATGTCCTTGTAGGAGCAGCAGTAGGAGGTTAAGAGCTCGTGTATCTAATCTGGAGGAACCGGGTTTGATTCCCCGCTCTGCCGCCTGAGCTGTGGAGGCTTATCTGGGGAATTCAGATTAGCCTGTACACTCCCACACATGCCAGCTGGGTGACCTTGGGCTAGTCACAGCTTCTCGGAGCTCTCTCAGCCCCACCTACCTCACAGGATGTTTTGTTGTGAGGGGGGAAGGGCAAGGAGATTGTATCCCCCTTTGCGTCTCCTACAGGAGAGAAAGGGGGGATATAAATCCAAACTCTTCTTCTTCATCATCTGGGACAAGTTGTACAATGAATGCTGAATACTGCGTGCAAAAGAATGAAGCAATACAATGTAGAGGTGGAGGAGTTCAAATTATATCCCTTCTGGTTGCAAGTGGTGGATTCTACCTTTGAACATTCCTTTACAATACAAACTCCCCTTTACAATACAAACTCCCTGCAAACAGCAAACTAACAGGGCACGAGAAAAGGACTGCCCTTTCTCTTTACTTGCCGGGCTAGTCCTCTGTTTGCAAAGTGCTTTTGACAGAAGGGAGAATCTATTTCTGTTTTCTGTTTCTATTTACATGCATTCACCGCAGTCTCCAAAAGGTGACCCGACGCACTTGTTACCTGTCTCTGTTCTCTCTTTCCCTTGCGTACATTCAGAATGAACTGAACCCTGGAAAATAGGGCACACCACCGCTTGGCCTCAGCTGGCTCACCTGCAGCTAGGGTTATGGAAATTATTCCCAAAGAGAATCTCCAAACAAGGCGGTCAGCAGTAAGCAATTTATTGAATACCCTAACAGTTTATTGAATATTCCCTAACACTAGGGTTATTAGATCCGCTGGCCACCAAGTTGGGGGGGGGGTAGGTTTGTCAGGTCCAGACTGGGAAACTCCTGAAGTTTTGGGGACAGGCCTGGGCAGGACAGGGACCTCTGTTACAACAGGGTAACGGGTTCAAAATATTTAAGCCAAAAAGCTTAAGCCGACAAAAGAATAAAATCTGATAAATATTTTATTCACGCCAACAGACGGGCAAAACAGCATCAGGGGAACCACGTAAAATGACAGTGTGTTCTCTCTTTTATAGGTTACATCAGAATAGCAGTAACAAGAATACACCCCAAAGTTCATCATCATCATTTGAAAGGGTGGGGATGGGGCAAACTAGTGCCCTTATTGGAAGATGTCAGCACCTGGTTCTTTGACGCAAGATGAACTAGGGCCCTGTTTCTTTCTAATCTATATTGTCTTTTGTTGCCCTTCTCCTTCAGGGGTAGGGAACCTGCGGCTCTCCAGATGTTCAGGAACTACAATTCCCATCAGCCTCTGTCAGCATGGCCAATTGGCCATGCTGGTACCCCCACCCCCCCCACCCCCCACCCCCCCCCCCCCCCCCCCCCCCCCCCCCCCACCCCCCCCCCCCCCCACACGGCCCCCCCCCCCCACCCCCCCCCCCCCCCACCCCCCCCCCCCCCCACCCCCCCCCCCCCCCACCCCCCCCCCCCCCCACCCCCCCCCCCCCCCACCCCCCCCCCCCCCCACCCCCCCCCCCCCCCACCCCCCCCCCCCCCCACCCCCCCCCCCCCCCACCCCCCCCCCCCCCCACCCCCCCCCCCCCCCACCCCCCCCCCCCCCCACCCCCCCCCCCCCCCACCCCCCCCCCCCCCCACCCCCCCCCCCCCCCACCCCCCCCCCCCCCCACCCCCCCCCCCCCCCACCCCCCCCCCCCCCCACCCCCCCCCCCCCCCACCCCCCCCCCCCCCCACCCCCCCCCCCCCCCACCCCCCCCCCCCCCCACCCCCCCCCCCCCCCACCCCCCCCCCCCCCCACCCCCCCCCCCCCCCACCCCCCCCCCCCCCCACCCCCCCCCCCCCCCACCCCCCCCCCCCCCCACCCCCCCCCCCCCCCACCCCCCCCCCCCCCCACCCCCCCCCCCCCCCACCCCCCCCCCCCCCCACCCCCCCCCCCCCCCACCCCCCCCCCCCCCCACCCCCCCCCCCCCCCACCCCCCCCCCCCCCCACCCCCCCCCCCCCCCACCCCCCCCCCCCCCCACCCCCCCCCCCCCCCACCCCCCCCCCCCCCCACCCCCCCCCCCCCCCACCCCCCCCCCCCCCCACCCCCCCCCCCCCCCACCCCCCCCCCCCCCCACCCCCCCCCCCCCCCACCCCCCCCCCCCCCCACCCCCCCCCCCCCCCACCCCCCCCCCCCCCCACCCCCCCCCCCCCCCACCCCCCCCCCCCCCCACCCCCCCCCCCCCCCACCCCCCCCCCCCCCCACCCCCCCCCCCCCCCACCCCCCCCCCCCCCCACCCCCCCCCCCCCCCACCCCCCCCCCCCCCCACCCCCCCCCCCCCCCACCCCCCCCCCCCCCCACCCCCCCCCCCCCCCACCCCCCCCCCCCCCCACCCCCCCCCCCCCCCACCCCCCCCCCCCCCCACCCCCCCCCCCCCCCACCCCCCCCCCCCCCCACCCCCCCCCCCCCCCACCCCCCCCCCCCCCCACCCCCCCCCCCCCCCACCCCCCCCCCCCCCCACCCCCCCCCCCCCCCACCCCCCCCCCCCCCCACCCCCCCCCCCCCCCACCCCCCCCCCCCCCCACCCCCCCCCCCCCCCACCCCCCCCCCCCCCCACCCCCCCCCCCCCCCACCCCCCCCCCCCCCCACCCCCCCCCCCCCCCACCCCCCCCCCCCCCCACCCCCCCCCCCCCCCACCCCCCCCCCCCCCCACCCCCCCCCCCCCCCACCCCCCCCCCCCCCCACCCCCCCCCCCCCCCACCCCCCCCCCCCCCCACCCCCCCCCCCCCCCACCCCCCCCCCCCCCCACCCCCCCCCCCCCCCACCCCCCCCCCCCCCCACCCCCCCCCCCCCCCACCCCCCCCCCCCCCCACCCCCCCCCCCCCCCACCCCCCCCCCCCCCCACCCCCCCCCCCCCCCACCCCCCCCCCCCCCCACCCCCCCCCCCCCCCACCCCCCCCCCCCCCCACCCCCCCCCCCCCCCACCCCCCCCCCCCCCCACCCCCCCCCCCCCCCACCCCCCCCCCCCCCCACCCCCCCCCCCCCCCACCCCCCCCCCCCCCCACCCCCCCCCCCCCCCACCCCCCCCCCCCCCCACCCCCCCCCCCCCCCACCCCCCCCCCCCCCCACCCCCCCCCCCCCCCACCCCCCCCCCCCCCCACCCCCCCCCCCCCCCACCCCCCCCCCCCCCCACCCCCCCCCCCCCCCACCCCCCCCCCCCCCCACCCCCCCCCCCCCCCACCCCCCCCCCCCCCCACCCCCCCCCCCCCCCACCCCCCCCCCCCCCCACCCCCCCCCCCCCCCACCCCCCCCCCCCCCCACCCCCCCCCCCCCCCACCCCCCCCCCCCCCCACCCCCCCCCCCCCCCACCCCCCCCCCCCCCCACCCCCCCCCCCCCCCACCCCCCCCCCCCCCCACCCCCCCCCCCCCCCACCCCCCCCCCCCCCCACCCCCCCCCCCCCCCACCCCCCCCCCCCCCCACCCCCCCCCCCCCCCACCCCCCCCCCCCCCCACCCCCCCCCCCCCCCACCCCCCCCCCCCCCCACCCCCCCCCCCCCCCACCCCCCCCCCCCCCCACCCCCCCCCCCCCCCACCCCCCCCCCCCCCCACCCCCCCCCCCCCCCACCCCCCCCCCCCCCCACCCCCCCCCCCCCCCACCCCCCCCCCCCCCCACCCCCCCCCCCCCCCACCCCCCCCCCCCCCCACCCCCCCCCCCCCCCACCCCCCCCCCCCCCCACCCCCCCCCCCCCCCACCCCCCCCCCCCCCCACCCCCCCCCCCCCCCACCCCCCCCCCCCCCCACCCCCCCCCCCCCCCACCCCCCCCCCCCCCCACCCCCCCCCCCCCCCACCCCCCCCCCCCCCCACCCCCCCCCCCCCCCACCCCCCCCCCCCCCCACCCCCCCCCCCCCCCACCCCCCCCCCCCCCCACCCCCCCCCCCCCCCACCCCCCCCCCCCCCCACCCCCCCCCCCCCCCACCCCCCCCCCCCCCCACCCCCCCCCCCCCCCACCCCCCCCCCCCCCCACCCCCCCCCCCCCCCACCCCCCCCCCCCCCCACCCCCCCCCCCCCCCACCCCCCCCCCCCCCCACCCCCCCCCCCCCCCACCCCCCCCCCCCCCCACCCCCCCCCCCCCCCACCCCCCCCCCCCCCCACCCCCCCCCCCCCCCACCCCCCCCCCCCCCCACCCCCCCCCCCCCCCACCCCCCCCCCCCCCCACCCCCCCCCCCCCCCACCCCCCCCCCCCCCCACCCCCCCCCCCCCCCACCCCCCCCCCCCCCCACCCCCCCCCCCCCCCACCCCCCCCCCCCCCCACCCCCCCCCCCCCCCACCCCCCCCCCCCCCCACCCCCCCCCCCCCCCACCCCCCCCCCCCCCCACCCCCCCCCCCCCCCACCCCCCCCCCCCCCCACCCCCCCCCCCCCCCACCCCCCCCCCCCCCCACCCCCCCCCCCCCCCACCCCCCCCCCCCCCCACCCCCCCCCCCCCCCACCCCCCCCCCCCCCCACCCCCCCCCCCCCCCACCCCCCCCCCCCCCCACCCCCCCCCCCCCCCACCCCCCCCCCCCCCCACCCCCCCCCCCCCCCACCCCCCCCCCCCCCCACCCCCCCCCCCCCCCACCCCCCCCCCCCCCCACCCCCCCCCCCCCCCACCCCCCCCCCCCCCCACCCCCCCCCCCCCCCACCCCCCCCCCCCCCCACCCCCCCCCCCCCCCACCCCCCCCCCCCCCCACCCCCCCCCCCCCCCACCCCCCCCCCCCCCCACCCCCCCCCCCCCCCACCCCCCCCCCCCCCCACCCCCCCCCCCCCCCACCCCCCCCCCCCCCCACCCCCCCCCCCCCCCACCCCCCCCCCCCCCCACCCCCCCCCCCCCCCACCCCCCCCCCCCCCCACCCCCCCCCCCCCCCACCCCCCCCCCCCCCCACCCCCCCCCCCCCCCACCCCCCCCCCCCCCCACCCCCCCCCCCCCCCACCCCCCCCCCCCCCCACCCCCCCCCCCCCCCACCCCCCCCCCCCCCCACCCCCCCCCCCCCCCACCCCCCCCCCCCCCCACCCCCCCCCCCCCCCACCCCCCCCCCCCCCCACCCCCCCCCCCCCCCACCCCCCCCCCCCCCCACCCCCCCCCCCCCCCACCCCCCCCCCCCCCCACCCCCCCCCCCCCCCACCCCCCCCCCCCCCCACCCCCCCCCCCCCCCACCCCCCCCCCCCCCCACCCCCCCCCCCCCCCACCCCCCCCCCCCCCCACCCCCCCCCCCCCCCACCCCCCCCCCCCCCCACCCCCCCCCCCCCCCACCCCCCCCCCCCCCCACCCCCCCCCCCCCCCACCCCCCCCCCCCCCCACCCCCCCCCCCCCCCACCCCCCCCCCCCCCCACCCCCCCCCCCCCCCACCCCCCCCCCCCCCCACCCCCCCCCCCCCCCACCCCCCCCCCCCCCCACCCCCCCCCCCCCCCACCCCCCCCCCCCCCCACCCCCCCCCCCCCCCACCCCCCCCCCCCCCCACCCCCCCCCCCCCCCACCCCCCCCCCCCCCCACCCCCCCCCCCCCCCACCCCCCCCCCCCCCCACCCCCCCCCCCCCCCACCCCCCCCCCCCCCCACCCCCCCCCCCCCCCACCCCCCCCCCCCCCCACCCCCCCCCCCCCCCACCCCCCCCCCCCCCCACCCCCCCCCCCCCCCACCCCCCCCCCCCCCCACCCCCCCCCCCCCCCACCCCCCCCCCCCCCCACCCCCCCCCCCCCCCACCCCCCCCCCCCCCCACCCCCCCCCCCCCCCACCCCCCCCCCCCCCCACCCCCCCCCCCCCCCACCCCCCCCCCCCCCCACCCCCCCCCCCCCCCACCCCCCCCCCCCCCCACCCCCCCCCCCCCCCACCCCCCCCCCCCCCCACCCCCCCCCCCCCCCACCCCCCCCCCCCCCCACCCCCCCCCCCCCCCACCCCCCCCCCCCCCCACCCCCCCCCCCCCCCACCCCCCCCCCCCCCCACCCCCCCCCCCCCCCACCCCCCCCCCCCCCCACCCCCCCCCCCCCCCACCCCCCCCCCCCCCCACCCCCCCCCCCCCCCACCCCCCCCCCCCCCCACCCCCCCCCCCCCCCACCCCCCCCCCCCCCCACCCCCCCCCCCCCCCACCCCCCCCCCCCCCCACCCCCCCCCCCCCCCACCCCCCCCCCCCCCCACCCCCCCCCCCCCCCACCCCCCCCCCCCCCCACCCCCCCCCCCCCCCACCCCCCCCCCCCCCCACCCCCCCCCCCCCCCACCCCCCCCCCCCCCCACCCCCCCCCCCCCCCACCCCCCCCCCCCCCCACCCCCCCCCCCCCCCACCCCCCCCCCCCCCCACCCCCCCCCCCCCCCACCCCCCCCCCCCCCCACCCCCCCCCCCCCCCACCCCCCCCCCCCCCCACCCCCCCCCCCCCCCACCCCCCCCCCCCCCCACCCCCCCCCCCCCCCACCCCCCCCCCCCCCCACCCCCCCCCCCCCCCACCCCCCCCCCCCCCCACCCCCCCCCCCCCCCACCCCCCCCCCCCCCCACCCCCCCCCCCCCCCACCCCCCCCCCCCCCCACCCCCCCCCCCCCCCACCCCCCCCCCCCCCCACCCCCCCCCCCCCCCACCCCCCCCCCCCCCCACCCCCCCCCCCCCCCACCCCCCCCCCCCCCCACCCCCCCCCCCCCCCACCCCCCCCCCCCCCCACCCCCCCCCCCCCCCACCCCCCCCCCCCCCCACCCCCCCCCCCCCCCACCCCCCCCCCCCCCCACCCCCCCCCCCCCCCACCCCCCCCCCCCCCCACCCCCCCCCCCCCCCACCCCCCCCCCCCCCCACCCCCCCCCCCCCCCACCCCCCCCCCCCCCCACCCCCCCCCCCCCCCACCCCCCCCCCCCCCCACCCCCCCCCCCCCCCACCCCCCCCCCCCCCCACCCCCCCCCCCCCCCACCCCCCCCCCCCCCCACCCCCCCCCCCCCCCACCCCCCCCCCCCCCCACCCCCCCCCCCCCCCACCCCCCCCCCCCCCCACCCCCCCCCCCCCCCACCCCCCCCCCCCCCCACCCCCCCCCCCCCCCACCCCCCCCCCCCCCCACCCCCCCCCCCCCCCACCCCCCCCCCCCCCCACCCCCCCCCCCCCCCACCCCCCCCCCCCCCCACCCCCCCCCCCCCCCACCCCCCCCCCCCCCCACCCCCCCCCCCCCCCACCCCCCCCCCCCCCCACCCCCCCCCCCCCCCACCCCCCCCCCCCCCCACCCCCCCCCCCCCCCACCCCCCCCCCCCCCCACCCCCCCCCCCCCCCACCCCCCCCCCCCCCCACCCCCCCCCCCCCCCACCCCCCCCCCCCCCCACCCCCCCCCCCCCCCACCCCCCCCCCCCCCCACCCCCCCCCCCCCCCACCCCCCCCCCCCCCCACCCCCCCCCCCCCCCACCCCCCCCCCCCCCCACCCCCCCCCCCCCCCACCCCCCCCCCCCCCCACCCCCCCCCCCCCCCACCCCCCCCCCCCCCCACCCCCCCCCCCCCCCACCCCCCCCCCCCCCCACCCCCCCCCCCCCCCACCCCCCCCCCCCCCCACCCCCCCCCCCCCCCACCCCCCCCCCCCCCCACCCCCCCCCCCCCCCACCCCCCCCCCCCCCCACCCCCCCCCCCCCCCACCCCCCCCCCCCCCCACCCCCCCCCCCCCCCACCCCCCCCCCCCCCCACCCCCCCCCCCCCCCACCCCCCCCCCCCCCCACCCCCCCCCCCCCCCACCCCCCCCCCCCCCCACCCCCCCCCCCCCCCACCCCCCCCCCCCCCCACCCCCCCCCCCCCCCACCCCCCCCCCCCCCCACCCCCCCCCCCCCCCACCCCCCCCCCCCCCCACCCCCCCCCCCCCCCACCCCCCCCCCCCCCCACCCCCCCCCCCCCCCACCCCCCCCCCCCCCCACCCCCCCCCCCCCCCACCCCCCCCCCCCCCCACCCCCCCCCCCCCCCACCCCCCCCCCCCCCCACCCCCCCCCCCCCCCACCCCCCCCCCCCCCCACCCCCCCCCCCCCCCACCCCCCCCCCCCCCCACCCCCCCCCCCCCCCACCCCCCCCCCCCCCCACCCCCCCCCCCCCCCACCCCCCCCCCCCCCCACCCCCCCCCCCCCCCACCCCCCCCCCCCCCCACCCCCCCCCCCCCCCACCCCCCCCCCCCCCCACCCCCCCCCCCCCCCACCCCCCCCCCCCCCCACCCCCCCCCCCCCCCACCCCCCCCCCCCCCCACCCCCCCCCCCCCCCACCCCCCCCCCCCCCCACCCCCCCCCCCCCCCACCCCCCCCCCCCCCCACCCCCCCCCCCCCCCACCCCCCCCCCCCCCCACCCCCCCCCCCCCCCACCCCCCCCCCCCCCCACCCCCCCCCCCCCCCACCCCCCCCCCCCCCCACCCCCCCCCCCCCCCACCCCCCCCCCCCCCCACCCCCCCCCCCCCCCACCCCCCCCCCCCCCCACCCCCCCCCCCCCCCACCCCCCCCCCCCCCCACCCCCCCCCCCCCCCACCCCCCCCCCCCCCCACCCCCCCCCCCCCCCACCCCCCCCCCCCCCCACCCCCCCCCCCCCCCACCCCCCCCCCCCCCCACCCCCCCCCCCCCCCACCCCCCCCCCCCCCCACCCCCCCCCCCCCCCACCCCCCCCCCCCCCCACCCCCCCCCCCCCCCACCCCCCCCCCCCCCCACCCCCCCCCCCCCCCACCCCCCCCCCCCCCCACCCCCCCCCCCCCCCACCCCCCCCCCCCCCCACCCCCCCCCCCCCCCACCCCCCCCCCCCCCCACCCCCCCCCCCCCCCACCCCCCCCCCCCCCCACCCCCCCCCCCCCCCACCCCCCCCCCCCCCCACCCCCCCCCCCCCCCACCCCCCCCCCCCCCCACCCCCCCCCCCCCCCACCCCCCCCCCCCCCCACCCCCCCCCCCCCCCACCCCCCCCCCCCCCCACCCCCCCCCCCCCCCACCCCCCCCCCCCCCCACCCCCCCCCCCCCCCACCCCCCCCCCCCCCCACCCCCCCCCCCCCCCACCCCCCCCCCCCCCCACCCCCCCCCCCCCCCACCCCCCCCCCCCCCCACCCCCCCCCCCCCCCACCCCCCCCCCCCCCCACCCCCCCCCCCCCCCACCCCCCCCCCCCCCCACCCCCCCCCCCCCCCACCCCCCCCCCCCCCCACCCCCCCCCCCCCCCACCCCCCCCCCCCCCCACCCCCCCCCCCCCCCACCCCCCCCCCCCCCCACCCCCCCCCCCCCCCACCCCCCCCCCCCCCCACCCCCCCCCCCCCCCACCCCCCCCCCCCCCCACCCCCCCCCCCCCCCACCCCCCCCCCCCCCCACCCCCCCCCCCCCCCACCCCCCCCCCCCCCCACCCCCCCCCCCCCCCACCCCCCCCCCCCCCCACCCCCCCCCCCCCCCACCCCCCCCCCCCCCCACCCCCCCCCCCCCCCACCCCCCCCCCCCCCCACCCCCCCCCCCCCCCACCCCCCCCCCCCCCCACCCCCCCCCCCCCCCACCCCCCCCCCCCCCCACCCCCCCCCCCCCCCACCCCCCCCCCCCCCCACCCCCCCCCCCCCCCACCCCCCCCCCCCCCCACCCCCCCCCCCCCCCACCCCCCCCCCCCCCCACCCCCCCCCCCCCCCACCCCCCCCCCCCCCCACCCCCCCCCCCCCCCACCCCCCCCCCCCCCCACCCCCCCCCCCCCCCACCCCCCCCCCCCCCCACCCCCCCCCCCCCCCACCCCCCCCCCCCCCCACCCCCCCCCCCCCCCACCCCCCCCCCCCCCCACCCCCCCCCCCCCCCACCCCCCCCCCCCCCCACCCCCCCCCCCCCCCACCCCCCCCCCCCCCCACCCCCCCCCCCCCCCACCCCCCCCCCCCCCCACCCCCCCCCCCCCCCACCCCCCCCCCCCCCCACCCCCCCCCCCCCCCACCCCCCCCCCCCCCCACCCCCCCCCCCCCCCACCCCCCCCCCCCCCCACCCCCCCCCCCCCCCACCCCCCCCCCCCCCCACCCCCCCCCCCCCCCACCCCCCCCCCCCCCCACCCCCCCCCCCCCCCACCCCCCCCCCCCCCCACCCCCCCCCCCCCCCACCCCCCCCCCCCCCCACCCCCCCCCCCCCCCACCCCCCCCCCCCCCCACCCCCCCCCCCCCCCACCCCCCCCCCCCCCCACCCCCCCCCCCCCCCACCCCCCCCCCCCCCCACCCCCCCCCCCCCCCACCCCCCCCCCCCCCCACCCCCCCCCCCCCCCACCCCCCCCCCCCCCCACCCCCCCCCCCCCCCACCCCCCCCCCCCCCCACCCCCCCCCCCCCCCACCCCCCCCCCCCCCCACCCCCCCCCCCCCCCACCCCCCCCCCCCCCCACCCCCCCCCCCCCCCACCCCCCCCCCCCCCCACCCCCCCCCCCCCCCACCCCCCCCCCCCCCCACCCCCCCCCCCCCCCACCCCCCCCCCCCCCCACCCCCCCCCCCCCCCACCCCCCCCCCCCCCCACCCCCCCCCCCCCCCACCCCCCCCCCCCCCCACCCCCCCCCCCCCCCACCCCCCCCCCCCCCCACCCCCCCCCCCCCCCACCCCCCCCCCCCCCCACCCCCCCCCCCCCCCACCCCCCCCCCCCCCCACCCCCCCCCCCCCCCACCCCCCCCCCCCCCCACCCCCCCCCCCCCCCACCCCCCCCCCCCCCCACCCCCCCCCCCCCCCACCCCCCCCCCCCCCCACCCCCCCCCCCCCCCACCCCCCCCCCCCCCCACCCCCCCCCCCCCCCACCCCCCCCCCCCCCCACCCCCCCCCCCCCCCACCCCCCCCCCCCCCCACCCCCCCCCCCCCCCACCCCCCCCCCCCCCCACCCCCCCCCCCCCCCACCCCCCCCCCCCCCCACCCCCCCCCCCCCCCACCCCCCCCCCCCCCCACCCCCCCCCCCCCCCACCCCCCCCCCCCCCCACCCCCCCCCCCCCCCACCCCCCCCCCCCCCCACCCCCCCCCCCCCCCACCCCCCCCCCCCCCCACCCCCCCCCCCCCCCACCCCCCCCCCCCCCCACCCCCCCCCCCCCCCACCCCCCCCCCCCCCCACCCCCCCCCCCCCCCACCCCCCCCCCCCCCCACCCCCCCCCCCCCCCACCCCCCCCCCCCCCCACCCCCCCCCCCCCCCACCCCCCCCCCCCCCCACCCCCCCCCCCCCCCACCCCCCCCCCCCCCCACCCCCCCCCCCCCCCACCCCCCCCCCCCCCCACCCCCCCCCCCCCCCACCCCCCCCCCCCCCCACCCCCCCCCCCCCCCACCCCCCCCCCCCCCCACCCCCCCCCCCCCCCACCCCCCCCCCCCCCCACCCCCCCCCCCCCCCACCCCCCCCCCCCCCCACCCCCCCCCCCCCCCACCCCCCCCCCCCCCCACCCCCCCCCCCCCCCACCCCCCCCCCCCCCCACCCCCCCCCCCCCCCACCCCCCCCCCCCCCCACCCCCCCCCCCCCCCACCCCCCCCCCCCCCCACCCCCCCCCCCCCCCACCCCCCCCCCCCCCCACCCCCCCCCCCCCCCACCCCCCCCCCCCCCCACCCCCCCCCCCCCCCACCCCCCCCCCCCCCCACCCCCCCCCCCCCCCACCCCCCCCCCCCCCCACCCCCCCCCCCCCCCACCCCCCCCCCCCCCCACCCCCCCCCCCCCCCACCCCCCCCCCCCCCCACCCCCCCCCCCCCCCACCCCCCCCCCCCCCCACCCCCCCCCCCCCCCACCCCCCCCCCCCCCCACCCCCCCCCCCCCCCACCCCCCCCCCCCCCCACCCCCCCCCCCCCCCACCCCCCCCCCCCCCCACCCCCCCCCCCCCCCACCCCCCCCCCCCCCCACCCCCCCCCCCCCCCACCCCCCCCCCCCCCCACCCCCCCCCCCCCCCACCCCCCCCCCCCCCCACCCCCCCCCCCCCCCACCCCCCCCCCCCCCCACCCCCCCCCCCCCCCACCCCCCCCCCCCCCCACCCCCCCCCCCCCCCACCCCCCCCCCCCCCCACCCCCCCCCCCCCCCACCCCCCCCCCCCCCCACCCCCCCCCCCCCCCACCCCCCCCCCCCCCCACCCCCCCCCCCCCCCACCCCCCCCCCCCCCCACCCCCCCCCCCCCCCACCCCCCCCCCCCCCCACCCCCCCCCCCCCCCACCCCCCCCCCCCCCCACCCCCCCCCCCCCCCACCCCCCCCCCCCCCCACCCCCCCCCCCCCCCACCCCCCCCCCCCCCCACCCCCCCCCCCCCCCACCCCCCCCCCCCCCCACCCCCCCCCCCCCCCACCCCCCCCCCCCCCCACCCCCCCCCCCCCCCACCCCCCCCCCCCCCCACCCCCCCCCCCCCCCACCCCCCCCCCCCCCCACCCCCCCCCCCCCCCACCCCCCCCCCCCCCCACCCCCCCCCCCCCCCACCCCCCCCCCCCCCCACCCCCCCCCCCCCCCACCCCCCCCCCCCCCCACCCCCCCCCCCCCCCACCCCCCCCCCCCCCCACCCCCCCCCCCCCCCACCCCCCCCCCCCCCCACCCCCCCCCCCCCCCACCCCCCCCCCCCCCCACCCCCCCCCCCCCCCACCCCCCCCCCCCCCCACCCCCCCCCCCCCCCACCCCCCCCCCCCCCCACCCCCCCCCCCCCCCACCCCCCCCCCCCCCCACCCCCCCCCCCCCCCACCCCCCCCCCCCCCCACCCCCCCCCCCCCCCACCCCCCCCCCCCCCCACCCCCCCCCCCCCCCACCCCCCCCCCCCCCCACCCCCCCCCCCCCCCACCCCCCCCCCCCCCCACCCCCCCCCCCCCCCACCCCCCCCCCCCCCCACCCCCCCCCCCCCCCACCCCCCCCCCCCCCCACCCCCCCCCCCCCCCACCCCCCCCCCCCCCCACCCCCCCCCCCCCCCACCCCCCCCCCCCCCCACCCCCCCCCCCCCCCACCCCCCCCCCCCCCCACCCCCCCCCCCCCCCACCCCCCCCCCCCCCCACCCCCCCCCCCCCCCACCCCCCCCCCCCCCCACCCCCCCCCCCCCCCACCCCCCCCCCCCCCCACCCCCCCCCCCCCCCACCCCCCCCCCCCCCCACCCCCCCCCCCCCCCACCCCCCCCCCCCCCCACCCCCCCCCCCCCCCACCCCCCCCCCCCCCCACCCCCCCCCCCCCCCACCCCCCCCCCCCCCCACCCCCCCCCCCCCCCACCCCCCCCCCCCCCCACCCCCCCCCCCCCCCACCCCCCCCCCCCCCCACCCCCCCCCCCCCCCACCCCCCCCCCCCCCCACCCCCCCCCCCCCCCACCCCCCCCCCCCCCCACCCCCCCCCCCCCCCACCCCCCCCCCCCCCCACCCCCCCCCCCCCCCACCCCCCCCCCCCCCCACCCCCCCCCCCCCCCACCCCCCCCCCCCCCCACCCCCCCCCCCCCCCACCCCCCCCCCCCCCCACCCCCCCCCCCCCCCACCCCCCCCCCCCCCCACCCCCCCCCCCCCCCACCCCCCCCCCCCCCCACCCCCCCCCCCCCCCACCCCCCCCCCCCCCCACCCCCCCCCCCCCCCACCCCCCCCCCCCCCCACCCCCCCCCCCCCCCACCCCCCCCCCCCCCCACCCCCCCCCCCCCCCACCCCCCCCCCCCCCCACCCCCCCCCCCCCCCACCCCCCCCCCCCCCCACCCCCCCCCCCCCCCACCCCCCCCCCCCCCCACCCCCCCCCCCCCCCACCCCCCCCCCCCCCCACCCCCCCCCCCCCCCACCCCCCCCCCCCCCCACCCCCCCCCCCCCCCACCCCCCCCCCCCCCCACCCCCCCCCCCCCCCACCCCCCCCCCCCCCCACCCCCCCCCCCCCCCACCCCCCCCCCCCCCCACCCCCCCCCCCCCCCACCCCCCCCCCCCCCCACCCCCCCCCCCCCCCACCCCCCCCCCCCCCCACCCCCCCCCCCCCCCACCCCCCCCCCCCCCCACCCCCCCCCCCCCCCACCCCCCCCCCCCCCCACCCCCCCCCCCCCCCACCCCCCCCCCCCCCCACCCCCCCCCCCCCCCACCCCCCCCCCCCCCCACCCCCCCCCCCCCCCACCCCCCCCCCCCCCCACCCCCCCCCCCCCCCACCCCCCCCCCCCCCCACCCCCCCCCCCCCCCACCCCCCCCCCCCCCCACCCCCCCCCCCCCCCACCCCCCCCCCCCCCCACCCCCCCCCCCCCCCACCCCCCCCCCCCCCCACCCCCCCCCCCCCCCACCCCCCCCCCCCCCCACCCCCCCCCCCCCCCACCCCCCCCCCCCCCCACCCCCCCCCCCCCCCACCCCCCCCCCCCCCCACCCCCCCCCCCCCCCACCCCCCCCCCCCCCCACCCCCCCCCCCCCCCACCCCCCCCCCCCCCCACCCCCCCCCCCCCCCACCCCCCCCCCCCCCCACCCCCCCCCCCCCCCACCCCCCCCCCCCCCCACCCCCCCCCCCCCCCACCCCCCCCCCCCCCCACCCCCCCCCCCCCCCACCCCCCCCCCCCCCCACCCCCCCCCCCCCCCACCCCCCCCCCCCCCCACCCCCCCCCCCCCCCACCCCCCCCCCCCCCCACCCCCCCCCCCCCCCACCCCCCCCCCCCCCCACCCCCCCCCCCCCCCACCCCCCCCCCCCCCCACCCCCCCCCCCCCCCACCCCCCCCCCCCCCCACCCCCCCCCCCCCCCACCCCCCCCCCCCCCCACCCCCCCCCCCCCCCACCCCCCCCCCCCCCCACCCCCCCCCCCCCCCACCCCCCCCCCCCCCCACCCCCCCCCCCCCCCACCCCCCCCCCCCCCCACCCCCCCCCCCCCCCACCCCCCCCCCCCCCCACCCCCCCCCCCCCCCACCCCCCCCCCCCCCCACCCCCCCCCCCCCCCACCCCCCCCCCCCCCCACCCCCCCCCCCCCCCACCCCCCCCCCCCCCCACCCCCCCCCCCCCCCACCCCCCCCCCCCCCCACCCCCCCCCCCCCCCACCCCCCCCCCCCCCCACCCCCCCCCCCCCCCACCCCCCCCCCCCCCCACCCCCCCCCCCCCCCACCCCCCCCCCCCCCCACCCCCCCCCCCCCCCACCCCCCCCCCCCCCCACCCCCCCCCCCCCCCACCCCCCCCCCCCCCCACCCCCCCCCCCCCCCACCCCCCCCCCCCCCCACCCCCCCCCCCCCCCACCCCCCCCCCCCCCCACCCCCCCCCCCCCCCACCCCCCCCCCCCCCCACCCCCCCCCCCCCCCACCCCCCCCCCCCCCCACCCCCCCCCCCCCCCACCCCCCCCCCCCCCCACCCCCCCCCCCCCCCACCCCCCCCCCCCCCCACCCCCCCCCCCCCCCACCCCCCCCCCCCCCCACCCCCCCCCCCCCCCACCCCCCCCCCCCCCCACCCCCCCCCCCCCCCACCCCCCCCCCCCCCCACCCCCCCCCCCCCCCACCCCCCCCCCCCCCCACCCCCCCCCCCCCCCACCCCCCCCCCCCCCCACCCCCCCCCCCCCCCACCCCCCCCCCCCCCCACCCCCCCCCCCCCCCACCCCCCCCCCCCCCCACCCCCCCCCCCCCCCACCCCCCCCCCCCCCCACCCCCCCCCCCCCCCACCCCCCCCCCCCCCCACCCCCCCCCCCCCCCACCCCCCCCCCCCCCCACCCCCCCCCCCCCCCACCCCCCCCCCCCCCCACCCCCCCCCCCCCCCACCCCCCCCCCCCCCCACCCCCCCCCCCCCCCACCCCCCCCCCCCCCCACCCCCCCCCCCCCCCACCCCCCCCCCCCCCCACCCCCCCCCCCCCCCACCCCCCCCCCCCCCCACCCCCCCCCCCCCCCACCCCCCCCCCCCCCCACCCCCCCCCCCCCCCACCCCCCCCCCCCCCCACCCCCCCCCCCCCCCACCCCCCCCCCCCCCCACCCCCCCCCCCCCCCACCCCCCCCCCCCCCCACCCCCCCCCCCCCCCACCCCCCCCCCCCCCCACCCCCCCCCCCCCCCACCCCCCCCCCCCCCCACCCCCCCCCCCCCCCACCCCCCCCCCCCCCCACCCCCCCCCCCCCCCACCCCCCCCCCCCCCCACCCCCCCCCCCCCCCACCCCCCCCCCCCCCCACCCCCCCCCCCCCCCACCCCCCCCCCCCCCCACCCCCCCCCCCCCCCACCCCCCCCCCCCCCCACCCCCCCCCCCCCCCACCCCCCCCCCCCCCCACCCCCCCCCCCCCCCACCCCCCCCCCCCCCCACCCCCCCCCCCCCCCACCCCCCCCCCCCCCCACCCCCCCCCCCCCCCACCCCCCCCCCCCCCCACCCCCCCCCCCCCCCACCCCCCCCCCCCCCCACCCCCCCCCCCCCCCACCCCCCCCCCCCCCCACCCCCCCCCCCCCCCACCCCCCCCCCCCCCCACCCCCCCCCCCCCCCACCCCCCCCCCCCCCCACCCCCCCCCCCCCCCACCCCCCCCCCCCCCCACCCCCCCCCCCCCCCACCCCCCCCCCCCCCCACCCCCCCCCCCCCCCACCCCCCCCCCCCCCCACCCCCCCCCCCCCCCACCCCCCCCCCCCCCCACCCCCCCCCCCCCCCACCCCCCCCCCCCCCCACCCCCCCCCCCCCCCACCCCCCCCCCCCCCCACCCCCCCCCCCCCCCACCCCCCCCCCCCCCCACCCCCCCCCCCCCCCACCCCCCCCCCCCCCCACCCCCCCCCCCCCCCACCCCCCCCCCCCCCCACCCCCCCCCCCCCCCACCCCCCCCCCCCCCCACCCCCCCCCCCCCCCACCCCCCCCCCCCCCCACCCCCCCCCCCCCCCACCCCCCCCCCCCCCCACCCCCCCCCCCCCCCACCCCCCCCCCCCCCCACCCCCCCCCCCCCCCACCCCCCCCCCCCCCCACCCCCCCCCCCCCCCACCCCCCCCCCCCCCCACCCCCCCCCCCCCCCACCCCCCCCCCCCCCCACCCCCCCCCCCCCCCACCCCCCCCCCCCCCCACCCCCCCCCCCCCCCACCCCCCCCCCCCCCCACCCCCCCCCCCCCCCACCCCCCCCCCCCCCCACCCCCCCCCCCCCCCACCCCCCCCCCCCCCCACCCCCCCCCCCCCCCACCCCCCCCCCCCCCCACCCCCCCCCCCCCCCACCCCCCCCCCCCCCCACCCCCCCCCCCCCCCACCCCCCCCCCCCCCCACCCCCCCCCCCCCCCACCCCCCCCCCCCCCCACCCCCCCCCCCCCCCACCCCCCCCCCCCCCCACCCCCCCCCCCCCCCACCCCCCCCCCCCCCCACCCCCCCCCCCCCCCACCCCCCCCCCCCCCCACCCCCCCCCCCCCCCACCCCCCCCCCCCCCCACCCCCCCCCCCCCCCACCCCCCCCCCCCCCCACCCCCCCCCCCCCCCACCCCCCCCCCCCCCCACCCCCCCCCCCCCCCACCCCCCCCCCCCCCCACCCCCCCCCCCCCCCACCCCCCCCCCCCCCCACCCCCCCCCCCCCCCACCCCCCCCCCCCCCCACCCCCCCCCCCCCCCACCCCCCCCCCCCCCCACCCCCCCCCCCCCCCACCCCCCCCCCCCCCCACCCCCCCCCCCCCCCACCCCCCCCCCCCCCCACCCCCCCCCCCCCCCACCCCCCCCCCCCCCCACCCCCCCCCCCCCCCACCCCCCCCCCCCCCCACCCCCCCCCCCCCCCACCCCCCCCCCCCCCCACCCCCCCCCCCCCCCACCCCCCCCCCCCCCCACCCCCCCCCCCCCCCACCCCCCCCCCCCCCCACCCCCCCCCCCCCCCACCCCCCCCCCCCCCCACCCCCCCCCCCCCCCACCCCCCCCCCCCCCCACCCCCCCCCCCCCCCACCCCCCCCCCCCCCCACCCCCCCCCCCCCCCACCCCCCCCCCCCCCCACCCCCCCCCCCCCCCACCCCCCCCCCCCCCCACCCCCCCCCCCCCCCACCCCCCCCCCCCCCCACCCCCCCCCCCCCCCACCCCCCCCCCCCCCCACCCCCCCCCCCCCCCACCCCCCCCCCCCCCCACCCCCCCCCCCCCCCACCCCCCCCCCCCCCCACCCCCCCCCCCCCCCACCCCCCCCCCCCCCCACCCCCCCCCCCCCCCACCCCCCCCCCCCCCCACCCCCCCCCCCCCCCACCCCCCCCCCCCCCCACCCCCCCCCCCCCCCACCCCCCCCCCCCCCCACCCCCCCCCCCCCCCACCCCCCCCCCCCCCCACCCCCCCCCCCCCCCACCCCCCCCCCCCCCCACCCCCCCCCCCCCCCACCCCCCCCCCCCCCCACCCCCCCCCCCCCCCACCCCCCCCCCCCCCCACCCCCCCCCCCCCCCACCCCCCCCCCCCCCCACCCCCCCCCCCCCCCACCCCCCCCCCCCCCCACCCCCCCCCCCCCCCACCCCCCCCCCCCCCCACCCCCCCCCCCCCCCACCCCCCCCCCCCCCCACCCCCCCCCCCCCCCACCCCCCCCCCCCCCCACCCCCCCCCCCCCCCACCCCCCCCCCCCCCCACCCCCCCCCCCCCCCACCCCCCCCCCCCCCCACCCCCCCCCCCCCCCACCCCCCCCCCCCCCCACCCCCCCCCCCCCCCACCCCCCCCCCCCCCCACCCCCCCCCCCCCCCACCCCCCCCCCCCCCCACCCCCCCCCCCCCCCACCCCCCCCCCCCCCCACCCCCCCCCCCCCCCACCCCCCCCCCCCCCCACCCCCCCCCCCCCCCACCCCCCCCCCCCCCCACCCCCCCCCCCCCCCACCCCCCCCCCCCCCCACCCCCCCCCCCCCCCACCCCCCCCCCCCCCCACCCCCCCCCCCCCCCACCCCCCCCCCCCCCCACCCCCCCCCCCCCCCACCCCCCCCCCCCCCCACCCCCCCCCCCCCCCACCCCCCCCCCCCCCCACCCCCCCCCCCCCCCACCCCCCCCCCCCCCCACCCCCCCCCCCCCCCACCCCCCCCCCCCCCCACCCCCCCCCCCCCCCACCCCCCCCCCCCCCCACCCCCCCCCCCCCCCACCCCCCCCCCCCCCCACCCCCCCCCCCCCCCACCCCCCCCCCCCCCCACCCCCCCCCCCCCCCACCCCCCCCCCCCCCCACCCCCCCCCCCCCCCACCCCCCCCCCCCCCCACCCCCCCCCCCCCCCACCCCCCCCCCCCCCCACCCCCCCCCCCCCCCACCCCCCCCCCCCCCCACCCCCCCCCCCCCCCACCCCCCCCCCCCCCCACCCCCCCCCCCCCCCACCCCCCCCCCCCCCCACCCCCCCCCCCCCCCACCCCCCCCCCCCCCCACCCCCCCCCCCCCCCACCCCCCCCCCCCCCCACCCCCCCCCCCCCCCACCCCCCCCCCCCCCCACCCCCCCCCCCCCCCACCCCCCCCCCCCCCCACCCCCCCCCCCCCCCACCCCCCCCCCCCCCCACCCCCCCCCCCCCCCACCCCCCCCCCCCCCCACCCCCCCCCCCCCCCACCCCCCCCCCCCCCCACCCCCCCCCCCCCCCACCCCCCCCCCCCCCCACCCCCCCCCCCCCCCACCCCCCCCCCCCCCCACCCCCCCCCCCCCCCACCCCCCCCCCCCCCCACCCCCCCCCCCCCCCACCCCCCCCCCCCCCCACCCCCCCCCCCCCCCACCCCCCCCCCCCCCCACCCCCCCCCCCCCCCACCCCCCCCCCCCCCCACCCCCCCCCCCCCCCACCCCCCCCCCCCCCCACCCCCCCCCCCCCCCACCCCCCCCCCCCCCCACCCCCCCCCCCCCCCACCCCCCCCCCCCCCCACCCCCCCCCCCCCCCACCCCCCCCCCCCCCCACCCCCCCCCCCCCCCACCCCCCCCCCCCCCCACCCCCCCCCCCCCCCACCCCCCCCCCCCCCCACCCCCCCCCCCCCCCACCCCCCCCCCCCCCCACCCCCCCCCCCCCCCACCCCCCCCCCCCCCCACCCCCCCCCCCCCCCACCCCCCCCCCCCCCCACCCCCCCCCCCCCCCACCCCCCCCCCCCCCCACCCCCCCCCCCCCCCACCCCCCCCCCCCCCCACCCCCCCCCCCCCCCACCCCCCCCCCCCCCCACCCCCCCCCCCCCCCACCCCCCCCCCCCCCCACCCCCCCCCCCCCCCACCCCCCCCCCCCCCCACCCCCCCCCCCCCCCACCCCCCCCCCCCCCCACCCCCCCCCCCCCCCACCCCCCCCCCCCCCCACCCCCCCCCCCCCCCACCCCCCCCCCCCCCCACCCCCCCCCCCCCCCACCCCCCCCCCCCCCCACCCCCCCCCCCCCCCACCCCCCCCCCCCCCCACCCCCCCCCCCCCCCACCCCCCCCCCCCCCCACCCCCCCCCCCCCCCACCCCCCCCCCCCCCCACCCCCCCCCCCCCCCACCCCCCCCCCCCCCCACCCCCCCCCCCCCCCACCCCCCCCCCCCCCCACCCCCCCCCCCCCCCACCCCCCCCCCCCCCCACCCCCCCCCCCCCCCACCCCCCCCCCCCCCCACCCCCCCCCCCCCCCACCCCCCCCCCCCCCCACCCCCCCCCCCCCCCACCCCCCCCCCCCCCCACCCCCCCCCCCCCCCACCCCCCCCCCCCCCCACCCCCCCCCCCCCCCACCCCCCCCCCCCCCCACCCCCCCCCCCCCCCACCCCCCCCCCCCCCCACCCCCCCCCCCCCCCACCCCCCCCCCCCCCCACCCCCCCCCCCCCCCACCCCCCCCCCCCCCCACCCCCCCCCCCCCCCACCCCCCCCCCCCCCCACCCCCCCCCCCCCCCACCCCCCCCCCCCCCCACCCCCCCCCCCCCCCACCCCCCCCCCCCCCCACCCCCCCCCCCCCCCACCCCCCCCCCCCCCCACCCCCCCCCCCCCCCACCCCCCCCCCCCCCCACCCCCCCCCCCCCCCACCCCCCCCCCCCCCCACCCCCCCCCCCCCCCACCCCCCCCCCCCCCCACCCCCCCCCCCCCCCACCCCCCCCCCCCCCCACCCCCCCCCCCCCCCACCCCCCCCCCCCCCCACCCCCCCCCCCCCCCACCCCCCCCCCCCCCCACCCCCCCCCCCCCCCACCCCCCCCCCCCCCCACCCCCCCCCCCCCCCACCCCCCCCCCCCCCCACCCCCCCCCCCCCCCACCCCCCCCCCCCCCCACCCCCCCCCCCCCCCACCCCCCCCCCCCCCCACCCCCCCCCCCCCCCACCCCCCCCCCCCCCCCCCCCCCCCCCCCCCCACCCCCCCCCCCCCCCACCCCCCCCCCCCCCCACCCCCCCCCCCCCCCACCCTTTCCCCCCCCCCCCACCCACCCCCCCCCCCTCCCCCCCCCCCCCCCACCCCCCCCCCCCCCCAACCCCCCCCCCCCCCACCCCCCCCCCCCCCCAACCCCCCCCCCCCCCAAACCCCCCCCCCCCCCCCCGCCCCCCCCCCCCCTCCCCCCCCCCCCCCCCCCCCCCCCCCCCCCTCCCCCCCCCCCTCCACCCCCCCCCCCCCCCCCGCCCCCCCCCCCCCCCCCCCCCCCCCACCCCCCACCCCCCCCCAGCCATAGGTGATACACCACTGGTGAGCCCCACCTACCTCACAAGGGGTCTGTGTGGGGAGAGGAAGGGAAGGAGTTTATAAACCGGTTTGAGACTCCTTATGGTTGAGAAAAGCAGGGTATGAATAAATCCCACCCCCTTTCATTTACGGAGACAGACATGTCATGTAGGGTCTCTCCTCTTCTGTGATACCCATTACACGCACATGAGGAAGGTTGGGCTTGGGGAGGGACGCCCAGCAGACTGCCCGGCTAGAGCAGGGTTGAAACCGTGGTCTCCCCAGCCTTACTCTGACACTCTCTAGTTGCCCGTCTCTTGTTCACATCTAGACTGTTATGACTAGTCTAGACTAGCCTAAGCACTTTCCTGTGTGCATCGGGGGTGGGGGTGGTGTGTAGCTGCTCCCCCCCACCAGACTATTTCTCATTTCAAAACGGTAACTTCCACAACGTGTTGCGTAATTCTGCCCGAACCTGCGCCACAGAATGTTGACATCGGCTCCCCATGCTTTTCTCAGAATCCTGTGGGCTTTGATTCCGAGAAGTTGCCAGCGTGTGCGTGCCTGCCTGCCGAGGGGGGGTGAAATTGCAGCTCGTCGGCCCGAACGTGCGCTCGTTCAGGCCGTGGATGGCTCGGGCAGACAGGCAGGCTAGTAGCCCAAGAAGTTCTCTTAGATGGCCAAAAGCGAAGAAGGAGAGTTGGATTTATATCCTCCCTTTCTCTCCTGTAAGGAGACTCAAAGGGGCTGACAAACTCCTTTCCCTTCCCCCCCTCCCAACAAACACCCTGTGGGGTGGGTGGGGCTGAGAGAGCTCAGAAGAACTGTGACTAGCCCAAGGTCACCCAGCTGGAGTGCACAGGCTAATCCAGAGGTGGCGAACCTATGGCACAGGTGCCAGAGGTGGCACTCAGAGCCTTCTCTGTAGGCACGCACAAACAGAGTCACCCCCCACACACACACACACACATCTAGGCTGGCCTGGGCTAGTGGGCTCGATTATTAGCATTAAACCTAAGACCTAATTTTGGGGAAGCAGTGTAGGTAACCCTGTTAAGTGCTGTTAAACCCCACAGATGTGAAGAACTAAAGTGCAATCCTTTAGAGAGCAGCAGTGGCGTAGGAGGTAAAGAGCTAAATTTTTAAACGGTGTTATTTCAATGCGCTTGAAATTGTAAAACTTGTTTTAAATTTGTGATGTATATGCGGTTTATATGCCATTAAAGGTATTCGAAATCGAGGTAAAGAGCTCGTGTATCTAATCTGGTGGAACCGGGTTTGATTCCCAGCTCTGCCGCCTGAGCTGTGGAGGCTTATCTGGGGAATTCAGATTAGCCTGTACACTCCCACACACGCCAGCTGGGTGACCTTGGGCTAGTCACAGCTTCTCGGAGCTCTCTCAGCCCCACCTACCTCACCTGGTGTTTGTTGTGAGGGGGGAAGGGCAAGGAGATTGTCAGCCCCTTTGAGTCTCCTATAGGAGAGAAAGGGGGGATATAAATCCAAACTCTTCTTCTTCTTCTTCTTTATTCTGGGAGCAAGCTCAGTTGCTGGCAATGGGGCTTGCTTCTGAGTAAACCCTCCTAGGGTCGTGATTCACCCGTTGGGAGAGTTGCACGGTTTCTTCAAAGCAAAGCTACCAACAACCGCCAAGCTTGCTCTCGAGTAACGCATGCCTCTGATCCAACCGGTTTTTTAAAAACTAAGACTTTGGAATATGCTGCCACAGGAGGTGGTGATGGCCACTCAACTGGATAGCTTTAAAAGGGGCTTGGACAGATTGATGGAGGAGAAGTCGATTTATGGCTACCCATCTTGATCCTCTTTGATCTGAGATTGCAAATGCCTTAACAGTCCAGGTGCTCGGGAGCAATAGCCGCAGAAGGCCGTTGCTTTCACATCCTGCATGTGAGCTCCCGAAGGCACCTGGTGGGCCACTGCGAGGAGCAGAGAGCTGGACTAGATGGACTCTGGTCTGATCCAGCTGGCTTTGTTCTTATGTTCTTATGTAAAACCTCAGTATTCAGGCTAAATAGCCGTGTTGGCACGTTTCAATAAATAAGTGGGTTTTGGGTGGCCGTTTGGGCGCTCGGCCTCAAAAAGGTTCGCCACCACTGGCCGCTAATCTGAATTCCCCAGATAAGCCGCAGAAGGCCATTGCATTCACATCCTACATGTGAGCTCCCAAAGGCACCTGGTGGGCCACTGCAAGTAGCAGAGAGCTGGACTAGATGGACTTTGGTCTGATCCAGCTGGCTTGTTCTTATGTTCTTATGTTCTTAAGCCTCCACAGCTCAAGTGGCAGAGCGGGGAATCAAACCCAGTTCCTCCAGATTAGAGTGCACCTGCTGTTAACCACTGCTGCTCCTGTGCGTGACTCACCAGGTTCCTCTCTCCCATCTCAGGCCTACCTGAACTTTCGCCGGAAGAGCACTTCGGGCTGGAGCATTGGCAATGTTCTGCTGGACTTCATGGGTGGCGCGTTCAGCCTGCTGCAGATGTTTCTGCAGTCCTATAACAACAGTAAGCAGGAGGGGGGCGACTTGTGGGTCTTCCACGTGTCGGCTGGAACCCCATCTGGGTCAGCACCTGGTTTCCTGCAGGGTTCAGCCGGCTGGCTGCAGGAGCTCTCAGGTCGCCCACGGGAGAGAGACACACACAGCCATCCACTGCATTACACACCAGCTGCCTTGTACAACGAGGCTCCGTTAACAAACACTTCTGACAACCGTTGGTTGAAAATCACACCATTCATGGAAGGTTTAATTCCTCCCCTTCCCACACTGACTTGTTTCTGTAAAAGCTGTCTCCGTTTGTCAGCCGTTAGCATAGCTTGGGAGGCAGGGAATCTCAGATGTTCACTTCACCGGTGAAGCACCGCCGTCCCATCTAATCTGGAGGGTTTGATTCCCCACGCCTCCACCTGAGTGGCAGAGGCTTATCTGGTGAACCAGATGCGTTTCCGCACTCCTACATTCCTGCTGGGTGACCTTGGGTTAGTCACAGTTCTCTCAGAACTCTCTCAGCCCCACCTACCTCACAGGGTGTCTATTGTGGGGAGAGGAGCTTGTAAGCCATCTTGAGTCTCCTTACAGGAGGGAAAGGTGGGGTATAAATCCAAACTCTCCTCCTCCTCCTCCTCTCCTAAATGCAAAAGTGAATAATTGTTTAATTTCAAGTTCTAGTGTTATGAGAAAAGGGGTGGGGGGATACCCCCCTTCCAGAGGTGGGATCCAGCAGGTTCTCACCAGTTCCCGAGAGTGGGTTACTAATTATTTGTATGTGCCGAGAGGGGGTTACTAATTGGGTCTGCTTTTCCATTAGAATTCCATTAGGTCTAAAAATCATCAAGTCCTGTTGTTTCCTATGTGGCTGGTTAGCGAAGGTAGAAAATGGGATAATTCTCCCTGTTGGGCTGTTTTAAAAACATGTTTTAGAAAGATGGTAAAGTTCCTTGTTTAAGGAAAGTCTCCTTCTTTTGATTTCTAGAAACAAAATGAAGTATTTGAAAGTATTAAGTATTTGACAGGCAGTCAAATGTAGGAGGAGAAGTAGTTAAGTTTCTACGGTGGCTTGCAGTAGCAGATTTACAGTGACTTTGCTATAATGAATTTAAATTATGGACAGATAGATACCAGCTGGAAATTAGGAACTTTTTTTTTACAGTAAGAGTTTTTTACAGTAACTGAGAAATGATTAATGCCCCGCCCCCATCATGCCCAGCCCCGCCCCCGTCATGCCCCATTGGCGCTACGCCATGGTTTGAATCCCACCACCATGGGAACTTGTTGCTAAAATTTTTGGATCCCACCACTGCCCCCTTCCATACAATTGGCAAGCTTTTTCTAAAAACTGTTCCCCTGCTAAATTTAAAGTGTTTTCCGTTTCCCCTTCAAACCAGTTGCTTGAAATTCTTCAGTTTCATTTCAGAGAACGTTTTCCTCCCTTTCCCTTTAGATGAATGGAACCTGATCTTTGGAGATTTCACCAAGTTTGGTCTCGGCCTTTTCTCCATCCTTTTCGACGTCGTTTTTATCGTCCAGCATTACCAGCACATTGCATCGATCTCCCAGGCTACTAGCACTTCTTTGGTTAAAGCTCTCCCACCCTCCCTTAGAACTAATCGGGTCAGCCTGTCCCCAAGTCATTCTCGGTCTAAGAAGGATCGCTTTTGTTGTGTGGAATGGCGATAAGGCACCAGACTTTTCCATCGGGCTTTTGAGACTACAAGTCACCCTTGTGCCTGACTGTCACCCTTATGCCTCTGGGTGTTTCCAGCCCCCTGATGCGTTCGGGGGGGGGGGGGGGGAACAGAAGCCTCTCTTCTGCTCAAAGGGCAGAAGGCAAGAAGCTCGACATCAACATACTGTATACTAATCTTTTTACCTGCAGCCACTTGGCCCCTGCTAACTTACAAAGTAATCACCTTCGGAGAAGGTGGCTGGGAACAGGTGAAGCAAGGAGTAAACAGCCATGCTTCTCAGGGTCAGCACCATGGACTTGGAGAAACTGAAGCGAGCCGTCAGCCCTGGCCCAAGATCAGCCATGGATGATTCCTTCTGTTAGGAAGAAGAGGCTGGAGAATGTCAGACAATCTCTGAAGTGCCTCTTTCTTCTAAAACTTTATTGCAAGACTGCCGGGGACAGTTGGTGTAAAACACCTATGCTTCTTAATAATGATTAAAAGCTTTGCAACAGAACTCTAGCTGTAATAGGGTAAGGTACTTTTCAGTGGGATGGGGGAAACACATACCATACACTGGTTGTGGTGGGTTTTCTGGGCTATGTGGTCGTGGTCTGGTGGACCTTGTTCCTAACGTTTTGCCTGCATCTGTGGCTGGCATCTTCAGACGTGTATCACAGAGGGAAGTCTGTTACACACTGTGTCCAGAGAGAAGGGAACGTTTGAGGTACCTCTCTGATCTAGATAAAGCCTTTAACAGGTCTCAGACCTGTAGATTGCTTAATAACCTGTCCTGTTATCCTGAAAGAAAGAAAAATTGCTTTTCTGTGATAACAGCTGTTAAGCCAGCTATGCTTTGATCTCGGGTTAGAAAAAGTGAAAAAGGCAACCACTAGAAAACCCGGCTGAGTTTTATTGTATGCAAAATCAGGCAGGGCAGCAGCGTCGACCACAAAATGCTCCCCCCGCCAAGAACAAATCAGGCTGTTGTGGACTGGCTTTTACCCCTATGCCACCAGGAGGTTTGTAGCTCAAGTTATAAAAAGGCCCCAGAAGAAAACACAGTTCAGGAGGGGGCCGGTGGAAAAGAAGGGTTCTTTCCTCTCCACTCCCAGCCTGAGTTAATATGACTCAGGCAAAATTGGCACGCAAGTGGGATAGCAGTAATATACTGAAATAAGTTAGTGAAACTTCCACAGGATTATTTACAGAGAGCGCTGAAGAAAGGACAATCGCAAAGAGGGCAATTCGAAGAGAAACCAAAGGCCAACTTTGGAAGGGCCGAAAAGAGCCAGAGATTATCTGCCTGCAAAAGGGACCACAGCAATGGGATACTCCTCTGCTCTGGCAGCAATCGGGGTTCGGCACCAGGAATAGCCTTCCCTGGCATCCCAAAGCATGGTGGAGAACCTTAAGAAAAGCTTAAGGCTCGACTACTAGCTGTCCCGAAACATTAAAGCGTTTGCCAAGTTGGAGCAGGGATGCTGTTAGAGATTCCCATCTGCACGTTCAGCCACTTGATGGTAGGAGCAGCAGTGGCGTAGGTAGGAGCAGCAGTGGCGTAGGTAGGAGCAGCAGTGGCGTAGGAGGTTAAGAGCTTGTGTATCTAATCTGGAGGAACCAGGTTTGATTCCCGGCTCTGCCGCCTGAGCTGTGGAGGCTTATCTGGGGGAATTCAGATTAGCCTGTACACTCCCACACCCGCCAGCTGGGTGACCTTGGGCTAGTCACAGCTTCTCAGAGCTCTCTCAGCCCCACCTACCTCACAGGGTGTTTGTTGTGAGGGGGGAAGGGCAAGGAGATTATAAGCCCCTTTGAGTCTCCTGCAGGAGAGAAAGGGGGGATATAAATCCAAACTCTTCTTCTTCTAGAAGAAATTGCTCCCTTCCAAGGCTGCAGAATTTGGTACCCATGAAGAAACCACCAAGAGTCAGAATGGTTAAGGCTTCATACTACTACCTTCAAAATCCAGGGTCACGTTTGGGTCAGCTCAGACCCTGGCTAATATTTGGGCGGGAGCCCTCCAAAGAACCCCAGGGTCACATTCGGGTGGGGGCCCTCCAAGGAATACCAGGGTCGTGACATGGAGGAAAGCAATGGCAAACCAACCCCCAAAGTCTCTTGCCTTGGAAACCCTTCCGAGTCCCCATCATTCAGGTGTGACTCGAAGGACAAAAAACCCAGGACGTTTCTAAGATAGAAGTCCATCAGCTGCAAAGCTCTTGGAGCAGCAGTGGCGTAGTGGCTAACAGCAGTGGCTGAGAGCAGGTGCACTCTGATCTGGAGGAACCGGGTTCGATTCCCAGCTCTGCCGCTTGAGCTGTGGAGGCTTATCTGGGGAATTCAGATTAGCCTGTACACTCCCACACACGCCAGCTGGGTGACCTTCCTCGGAGCTCTCTCAGCCCCACCTACCCCACAGGGTGTTTGTTGTGAGGGGGGAAGGGCAAGGAGATTGTCAGCCCCTTTGAGTCTCTTACAGGAGAGAAAGGGGGGATAATAAATCCAAACTCTTCTTCTCTTCTTCTTAATGCCCGACACAGTTGTCCAGGAAAGCCCCATGGGGATTTGGCACTGCAGGTGTTTTTGGTTTGATCTTGGCCATGGAGCTCTTCACAGCAGTCCCGCCCTCTGCCTGTACAACAGACGGCATTTGGCAGGTTAATCTTGAGCCCTTCGGGGGCGGGCGGTATACAAACCTAACAAATCAAATCAAAGTTTCCAAACGAGAAATACGGAAGTAGACCAGGCAATGACGGTATCCAAGTGGTTATTTACAGTAATGCCTTCTCTAACAAACATGAAATGTGCTTTGGTTGCCTTTCAAAACAGGTTAAGAGCATTTGGTGTCTGAGTCACAGAATCCCTCCCACCCCAACAAGAAAGCCTTCACGTCACCAGGAACGCCAGAGCTTGGTCCCTCCCATCTGTAGTGTTAACGGTGGCTTTTTTGACCCCGGCAAGGCGAGACCCGGGCAGAATAAATGAGCGGAATCTGCCAGGGATCTCTCCGTTCCTTTCGGCACTCAAGGGGGAGAATAGATACACCTCGGGTTGGCTTCATTTCCCCCAAAAGTGTCTCGACTGGATGTCTGCTATGCTTCCGGGCTGAGCTCGGACAGCGGTCCAACTGGGCCACCAAAAAAAAAAAACCCTCCTCAGAGACAACACGGTGGTACCCACCACATCACAGCCACCTCTGTGTACGCACAGAGCGCGCTTGTTCAGAGATGGCGCGGGCAGTGCTGCTTCTGCGGAAGGTTTTTTTGGCCGTTAGTGGCGTCCACCCAAAGGATCTGGCTGCGGTTCGCTGGTGAACTATGATCAATGTCCTTCCCGGTCCCCCGTCCAGGTTCTTCATCGCGGCCCAACAGTGCAGTTAGGACATCATGGATTGCTGGACAGCCTTCTGTAGCGAGTGTCTGGTCACCAGGAGCCGGACCACTTCCTCGTTCCGTTTGGTCAGCCTCTTGCGCGCTTGGTCGTGGGTGACCATCGTCATGTCCCACCCGTTCACCTGCGGCAGGAATCGGATTCTTTGTTGAATGTATAAAAGCAGAGGACAAAAACAAACTACAACACAATTCAGACAAAAGAACCATACAGTAATCTCACATCCAATATAAACAACAGAAGAACATCAGAACTAGCCTGCTGGATCCATCTAGTCCAGCACTCTGCTACTCGCAGTGGCCCACCAGGTGCCTTTGGGAGCTCACATGCAGGAGGTGAAAGCAATGGCCTTAAGAACATAAGAAAGAGCCTGCTGGATCCATCTAGTCCAGCACTCTGCTACTCGCAGTGGCCCACCAGGTGCCTTTGGGAGCTCACATGCAGGATGGGAAAGCAATGGCCTTAAGAACATAAGAAAGAGCCTGCTGGATCAGACCAGAGTCCATCTAGTCCAGCACTCTGCTGCTCGCAGTGGCCCACCAGGTGCCTTTGGGAGCTCACGTGCAGGATGTGAAAGAAATGGCCTTAAGAACATAAGAAAGAGCCTGTTGGATCAGAGCAGAGTCCATCTAGTCCAGCACTCTGCTACTCACAGTGGCCCACCAGGTGCCTTTGGGAGCTCACATGCAGGATGTGAAAGCAATGGCCTTCTGCTGCTGCTGCTCCTGAGCACCTGGTCTGCTAAGGCATTTGCAATCTGAGATCAAGGAGGATCAAGATTGGTAGCCATAGATCGACTTCTCCTCCATAAATCTGTCCAAGCCCTTTTTAAAGCTATCCAGGTTAGTGGCCATCACCACCTCCTGTGGCAGCATATTCCAAACACCAACGATACCATCAAGCTAAACATGCAGTGGCACAGTGGTTAAGAGCAGGTGCACTCTAAGATGGAAGAACCGGGTTTGATTCCCCGCCCTGCCGCTTGAGCTGTGGAGGATTATCTGGGGAATTCTGATTAGCCTGTGCACTCCAACACCCGCCAGCTGGGTGACCTTGGGCTAGTCACAGTTCTTCGGAGCTCTCTCTCAACCCCACCCACCTCACAGGGTGTTTGTTGTGAGGGAGGAACGGAAAGGAGTTTGTAAACCCCTTTGAGTCTCCTTACAGGAGAGAAAGGGGGGGATATAAATCCAACTATTCTTCTTTTAAGCTTAAGGCTACACATTTTGAAAGGCAAAGAACCCCCACAGTTGATTACAGACATAAATGAAGATATTAAAAGCTTCCTGGCTTTGTGGAACAGATTGTGCACTCTACAACACCCGCATGAACAAAATACAGACCTCTTATCAATACTGCTGGTATTGTAACTAAACTACATACATCACTCAATGTTGCTAGAGCTGAGTTGGAGCTAATTAGCTTTTCCACAGGTGACCAACACGGGTTGTGGGGACCTTTGGCCACCCAAAATGGCTATTGTAGGGATTATGGAACCTGTACAGACAGAAGCCAAGTGGGAAGGCGCAAGCAGGCAGAAAAGGAATCGGACAAGCTAGGGCCAAAAAGTGTTTAGGCCAGTGGTGGCGAACCTATGGCACGGGTGCCAGAGATGGCACTCAGAGCCCTCTCTGTGGGCACGCGTGCACAGAGTTTGTCATGTGATAATAGTGTAATTATTTCAGGGAGATTATTAGCATTAAACCTAAGACCTAGTTTTGGGGAAGCAGTGTAGGTAACCCTGTTAAGCGCTATTAAACCCTACTGATTTTCATGGGAAGAACTAAAGCATGATCCTTTACCTGGGAGTAAGCTCGGTTGCTGGCAATGGGGCTTGCTTCTGAGTAAACCCTCCTAGGGTCGTGATTCACCTGTTCGAAGCGTTGCCCAGTTCCTTCAAAGCAAAGCCACCGACTACCACCAAGCTTACTCCTGAGTAACGTGCACCTTGGAGCCAACCATTTTTTCTATACTAAAACCTCAGTATTCAGGTTAAATTGCCATGTTGGCACTTTGCGATAAATAAGTGGTTTTGGGTTGCAGTTTGGCCACTCGGTCTCAAAAAGGTTCACCATCACTGCTTTAGGCTCTCAGCCAAATGACAGAATTTAATGGACTCAGAACTCAGCAACTAACCTCACAAGTCTTGGGATGCTACCACAAACACCTTTACACGCAAGTAAATCCCACTACGTTTATTGCAACTCGCTTCCCAGACAGGATCAGGCGCTGCTCGTTCCACAAGAATCGAGGGTGATTAAACAAAAGGAGTAAATGGGCAGATGGCTGATTTCATTTTTCGACTTGCACCTTGAATCTTCACGATTCACAAAGAACTACTGCGCTATTACAATTTAAAATTTAATTATCTGAGCAGCCAGGGAATAAAAAGTAATTGGACGATGGCCGCTATAGGCCTGCCTGGCTGTTCGCTGAAATAAAAGGGGAGGGTAAGAAGAGGTGCCGGGTTGTTACCTGCATTATTTTGTCTCCGATCTGAAGCCCCGCAATTTCTGCTGGGCCACCATCCGTCACTCTTGTGACATAAATGCCCTGCAGAGAGAGGAGGGGGAAAAATTACTCGTATCAGCAATGAAACAACATGATGCGTTTTTGTGCGCACACACACACACACACACCTCCAGCAGTGTCAACAATCTTGGGTCAGGCAGAGATTCATTCCTGCAAGCAACTTGTCAGTCTGCTCAAACCATTAATGGGCACACAGAACGTTGCACGGGAGCGGGGAATTTCCTTTCGCTGCCTGGCACGTTATCTGTACAATGCTTGGTGAAGTGTCCTTTCAGCTGTTTTCCGTGACAGTGCTTGGCTCTCCAGGCAGGGCTGGGCCTGGAGAATCTAGCTCCAAACACTCTCCCATGCACAATATGGGTGCCGTCTGTGTTTAGATTGGGGTATCATCAAAACCGGGAATGCGCTTGTCATTTAAACATCTGCGGTCCCCAAGAGGGTTTGAGGCAGAAGAGAACTGGTTTAGAAGACCTAGAGCAGGTGTCAAACTCAGTTGTTACAAGGGCCGAATGTGACACTTGATCAGTCCAGGCCCTGGTGTGCGTGTGGCTACCTTGAAAGGACTCATCAGGCCTGCGAGCCAGCTGAGGAAACCCTCCACCCACCCACCCCCACTCCCAAACGGATCAAATCAGCCGGTTGTTGTGGTCTTTCCAGGCTGTGATCTGGTTGATCTTGTTCCGGTGTGTAACACACTTCTCTCTGTGATACACCTCTGAAGATGCCAGCCACAGATGCCGGTGAAACTTTAGGAACAAGATCTACCAGGCCACGGCCACACAACAGGAAAACCCACAACAACCCATTGAGTCCAGCTGTGAAAGCCTTCAACAATACATTGGTCAAATCAGGGTGGGGTGGTTGTTTCCTCTTTGCTGGTTTTATCGCGAGGCGATAAACGGCCTCTCAAGGCGGCCCTGGGCCCATGCATGTCCTGACACACCCTGACCTGAGGGGCATGGCTTTGTATTCCTCCTGGCCACATGAGTCACTAGACTAGCCCTGGGCCACGGCCGCCTTTTAGCCCCACTGAACAGGCAGTCTGATCGGACGCTCCTCAGCAGCCGTGTGAGCTGGCTCCAAAACTCCGGACTTCAATTCATGTTAAATGCGCCTGCGACCCTGAAAGAAGGGAAGGACCGGCTCTTTGACAGCTTTATTTATTTATTTGTCATTGGGTTTATAGGCTGCCCATCCTCTGATGGGCTCAGGGCGGCTCACAGCAGTGTTCAGATAAATCAATACAATCAGACAGACTCTACAGCCGTGGCGGCGAACCTTTGGCACTCCAGATGTTATGGACTACAATTCCCATCAGCCCCTGCCAGCATGGCCAATTGGCAGGGGCTGATGGGAATTATAGTCCATGAACATCTGGAGTGCCATAGGTTCGCCACCACTGCTCTGAGGAAGAAAGTTATCAAGTCACAAATGTTATCTGCCTTTTGGAATGTGCATGACTCCTTCTTTCCCCATCCCCCACCCCTCAGCCCTTCCATTTCCTGGCAGCTGGGTCCTTTGAGGAGGGAGGGGGGCAGGAGGGGAACCGCTGGAACGTATAATTAGTATTTTGTGAGGAGCCGGTCAGTTCAGACCCTTTTAAAGTTACATACCTATGCTTGCTATCAATAAAACAAGGATTCTGTTACCAGAGGCGTAGCTCCAAGGGAAAAGGGGGGCACACACCCCTGCGGGGGTGTGGCAAGGGCGTTCCAGGGGCGTGGCAGGGCCAGAGGACGCACCCTCGCTCTGTCCCTGTCTATTACCAAAGTACTGGTTCCTGTTATTCAAGCAAGACTGGGGGCGTGACCGCAGTGGGCCAAGAGGTGGAAGTGGTAGCGAGGGAAACCTAGTAGTACGCTGTCTATGAACAGATAAGGATATCAAGAACCTCAAATGCCTGCATAAACAACTCAGGAGATGTCAGAGAAAGCAGGCAAGGTCGTTTAAAAGGTGAATGATCTATCCTTAGACAAGCCCCGGATGAGCAGTAGCCATTGTCTACAGAATATTTCTGACATGACAACACAATGAGAAATGGAATAAAAAATGTTCCCTTGTTATGGGAAAGCAATAATCCTATTACTAGGGCACAAAGTATTTTCTTTTTCTATGGAAACCCTAACTCTCGGAACAGACCGTCCACCTGCTCTGTGCAGTGGCGGAGCTGCCAGGGGACGGGGGTGTGTGTGCACCACGCACCGGGCGCATGGCTTTGGGTCACGTGGGGGGCAGAAAATTCCCCCCTCCCCCCACACTTACTTAGCAAACCGAGCAGGCTGGAGAACAGGCCTGCCTTTTCCCTTCCAGGCTGCAAAGGCCCTGGTGGGAACTGCATTTCCCAGGGTCTCCTGGGAAATGTAGTTCCCACCAGGTCAGTTGCAGCCTGGAAGGGAACACAGGCAGGCCGGTTCTCCAGCCTGCTCGGTTTGCTAAAGTCAGTCAGTCAGTTTTATTACGGCCATTAGGCCAGCAAAAAAGAGAAGAGAAGAACAAAAAAAAAAAGAACAATAAACAAAAGAAAAAAATCAAATTTGTACAGAAATCCATGGTATAAGTCTATACACAAAAAAATATCATCAGCTTGTAGCATTATTACGGTCACCATCATGTGGTCTGGCTCTTGGTCCTAACATGATTCTTCGCTTATTATGTGCCAGCATACAAAATTTAGCTACCTGCTGAGATATGAAAGAAACTCGGTCTTCCAGTAAAATTCTCACGAGGACTGAATCGGAATTAACTATAGTTAAATTTCTGTACTGAACGAACAATGGATGAATTAAAGCCTCCCTTTCCCCATTATGGAGTTCACAGTGCAATAGAATTTGTGATACAGAGTCCACTTCCCCTGAGTTACAAAGTAAGTGTGCGGGGAGGGGGGGTACGGGAAAGGGGCAGCCCCGGGGGGGGGGGGCAGCAGAGTGCACACTCTGGCCCAGCTATGCCTCTGGCTCTGCGCTCTTCATGACACCCCTGCTGAGGAACAAGGCTGGTTTTTACAGTGGACAGGAGAAAGCTGCTCTGGCTGGATCCGAACACGGCGCAGCCTGCTGAAGTCCTTTCTGGGGGAAGAAGGGGGCTCGGTCCCCACCTTGTCCGTTTTGTCCTCCGAGAAGGGATTCTGGGTCGGGTCCTGGTCGATGCCTCCTCCGATGCTGAAGCCCAGAATCAGGTTCTCCCCTTGGCGGAGCTTGTGGATCTCGACTCTTTGCTGGAAGGAGAAGAAAGGGCGAGTCAGAAGCGAACCTGATGGCTTTTAGCTCGATTGCAGACCTATGGCTCACAACACGTCCGTTTAAGCTCTGGACTCTGGACTCCCGATAACAGAGCAAGCTACTTCAAGAGCACTGCGTTTTAACACGTTCAGGTTTGTCTGCCAGATGCATCTCTAGCACCATTGGGGTAGTGGTTAAGAGCAGGTGCACTCTAATCTGGGGAACCGAGTTTGATTCCCCGCTCCGCCACTTGAGCTGTGGAGGCTTATCTGGGGAACTAGATTAGCCTGTGCAACCAACACATGGTAACTGGGGGACCTTGGGCGTCACAGCTTTTCGGAGCTCTCTCAGCCCAACGCACATCACAGGGTGTTTGTTGTGGGGGAGGGGAGAGAGAAGGGCAAGGAGATTGTAAGCCCCTTTGAGTCTCCTTACAGGAGAGAAAGGGGGGTATAAATCCAAACTCTTCTTCTTCTTCATTGACCCATGCTTGGTTAAAAGAGGAAGCAAAGTTCTCTGAAGCTAAACAAGGGAAATACCAACAGCGAGGCGTGGGAGTGCATCACAGCAGAAAGAGATTTGCTGTTGAATTGCTGGACACAGCTAGATCCTGCACTGAATCAACCGAGACTGAACAGAACCATTAACTTTCAACTTTACCTTGATTGGCACTAAGACAAAAAAGTCGGTACAAATATTATAAAGGTGTCCAGGCTAAAACATCAAAGATGTAAAAACTGGCAGGCCTAGGCCAGGTTAGAATAACCAGGAAACGCTAAATGTTGCCATAAGTTGGAGGAGCAATATGGCTTTTAAAAAACTGCCACAGTATCTGTTGTAAATGAGTCTTTGGCACACAGAAGTTTTATTAATTTACCTTCTTTTTGACTTCTGAGGTCTTTCTCATTCATGTATTGTTCCAGTGGAAAGGGTTGACAAGCAAATTGCTTGCAATTGAGCAATAAACGTAATAAGGAATCTGGAGCACGGCAGCCAAATAAGCATTTACTTCCTGTTCCCTTCCAAATACTGTTCTTCCCCCACCGGTTTAATGCTACGGTCAGGCACAGAAAGATGGTTTCCATAACGGGAACGATTAGCCATATCTGTTTTTATGTTTTTAGGATTGCAATTGGGCTTTTAACCCCATTATGTAAGTTGCCCTGGGACTTCAGTGCAGGGCGGGGTATAAATGGAATAACTAAATAAATAATAGGGGTGTTGTTGGGTTTCCGGGCTGTATGGCCGTCTCCAGTAGCATTTTCTGTTAATGTTTCGCCTGCATCTGTGGCTGGCATCTTCAGACGATCTGAACCTCTGAAGATGCCAGCCACAGATGCAAGCAAAACGTCTGCAGAAAACGCTACTGGAGCACAGTCATACAGCCCGGAAACCCCACAACAACCCAGTGATTCCGGCCGTGAAAGTTCTCGACAATACAAAGTAAATAATATCTGGCCCTGAATCAGTAGCATTGAAATAGGGCTCTTTTTCCATAGTGTCTTTCCTTCTCGATATGCCAGACCAATTCCCCCAGGCCAAAGAGGCCCAGTATGAAGTTTTAGCGGGGGGGGGGGGGGGGGGGGGGGCCGGATTCATCTTGTGTAAACAAGCAGCCTTTTATACTAAAAAAAAAAAAGAACTGGGGACTGGAATTTGTTATGAGCTCATTGGAAAGAGCAGCCACTTCTAGAGAAAGACAGGAGCAGGAAAAGAAGGGGCGGCAGCCGAACGAAGCCAGAGGACGGAAGTGGCTGATAATTTCTTTGGCTGTTACACAGGCCGAAAGGTCAGACGGCACAAGGTCGGAGGCAGAGGTAAGCTCCTGCCGTGCTTCAGGAACACAGATCAAGACCACCGGCGCTAAAACAGACGGTGTCTGGGCCTCCGAGGATTCGAAGAGCAGCTTTGGCTTGAGGTCAGACGCCCGTTTCTAGCTTTCTTTTCTCTCCAGAACTTTCTCTCTGTAGGACAAGAATCACTGATTCTTTGGGAGAAGGACGGCTGAGACAAATTGTTGGAGGGGGAAAGAGCAGCCGGGAACACGGAAGAACCTTCCGCGTCCAGAATGCGACCTCAATGACCAGGAAAGAAGCCCGTTTCACCCTTTCGCAGTACTTCCCGTGGCCTTGATCCTCTTTGATCTGAGATTGCAAATGCCTTAACAGTCCAGGTGCTTGGGAGCAACAGCCGCAGAAGGCCCTTGCTTTCACATCCTGCATGTGAGCTCCCAAAGGCACCTGGTGGGCCACTGCGAGTAGCAGAGAGCTGGACTAGATGGACTCTGGTCTGATCCAGCTGGCTTGTTCTTATGTTCTTGTTTTGGGCCTCAGGGATCTACACTCCCAGCCTCCAAATCTGAGACAGAAAGAAGGACACTGCTTTATCTTCAGTATTTTTACTGCAGCCACGCAGCAGAAGGGCAAAGGTGATATCTAATACTGTAGTGGTTGCCAGCAAGGAAACACCATGGAACGTTAACACTAGGGCTACCAATTTGCAATGTGGCATAGCAGTTAAGAGCGGCAGACTCTGATCCAGAGAACCGGGTTTGCTTCTCCACCCCTCCACCTGAAGCCTGTTGGGTGACCTTGGGCCAGTCACAGTCCTCTTAGAATTCTCTCAGCCCACTTGGGAGGCAGGCAATGGCAAAACACCTTTGAACGTCTCCTGCCTTGAAAACCCTATATAGCAGTGGTGGCGAACCTTTGGCACTCCAGACGTTATGGACTACAATTCCCATCAGCCCCTGCCAGCATGGCCAATTGGCCATGCTGGCAGGGGTGATGGGAATTGTAGTCCATAACATCTGGAGTGCCAAAGGTTCGCCACCACTGCTATATAGGGTCACTTCCACCAGCACCAATATGTCAACCCTTTCCTTCCAATTGAATACATTATCACGAGGCCATATGGGACGCTATAGTTGAAGAAGAAAAAGAGTTGGATTTATATCCCCCTTTATATCTCTCCTGTAGGAGACTCAAAGGGGCTTACAAACTCCTTTCCCTTCCCACACACAACAGACACCCTGTGAGGTAGGTGGGGCTGAGAGAGTTCCAAAAAGCTGTGACTAGCCCAAGGTCACCCAGCTGGCGTGTGTGGGAGTGCGCAGGCTAATCTGAATTCCCCAGAGAAGCCTCCACAGCTCAGGTGGCAGAGCGGGGAATCAAACCCGGTTCCTTCAGATTAGAGTACACCTACTCTTAACCACTACGCCACTGCTGCTCCTGAAAGGGGTTTGGAAGTTTCTCTCACACTGTATCTTTCCCAATCATCCTGCAAAACGGATTAATTTGAGCCAGGGTCCCCCTGAAAACCACAAAGGGTACTATTTGATGCTCATGGGGTTCGTATGGCTAAACTCTGCCCACTGGAGTTCAACATTCCCCCTCCATCTACTGGCTTGAAACTCCTAAAAACTTATGCCCCCTCGTCTGTTGCAATAACCCAGGGAGGCTTCTGGCTGGCGATCTATCACTGACAACTTGTTGTCTACTCATCCACATTCCTGCAACGATGACCTCATCGAAGACCAGACCCGGGACTAAGGAGGATACGGTATCTTTTGTCTGGCGACACACAGCACTGTGGTGCGTTGTTTGCAGCAAGAAAGCCCCAGGCAAGGAATCTCTCTTCCTGTCCTAGGACGGAGAAAAGCCCACACCCGCACGACCAACTTACACTTATTCAGACTGCACAAAAGAGATAAATAAAACCACTCCTTCAGGCTATTTGCTGACCCAGCTCTGACTCACCGGCCACTCCCTAAAGGGAAATATCAGCTAAACACAAAAAGATCCAGCTAGGGAGAAAAGAAGGCCTTTGTCTATTGGGGGTGAGGAAGACAACTCAGAAAAGGGTAAAGGGGAAAAGTAAATCCAATAATAAACAGTTAAAGGGCAGAACCAGGGTGAAACGAGGACACACATTCAGGACGCAAACACTAACACGGGAATCAGGATGACAGGAAGCAGGAGGGTTAAGAATGACATCCATGGAGAGAAAAGGCACTCCAATTCCGCCCCAATCACTAAACAAGAAGAAAATGCGCACATTCATGCTTCGATTCACGAATCTGTGTGAAAATGCTGCTGAGAAGAATGCACCACTCCGGCAATTCCCGAAATGCTTTATGGGACAGACGTTCATGAGCTTCAGATGAACAGAGCGTCCTTCTCAGATCAAAGAGGCAAGAAGTCCAGAAATAACATTTCTAGCAAAACCTAAATATAGATGTCTTGTCAAGACTCACACAAAAAGCATCAGAGAGGGGACTCTAGGCATTTCAGGGCCTTCGGACATCGTTGTGTGACGCACAGACATTATTAACGGAAGAAAGAAAACTTCTGCCACTGTAGGGCACCCTATATATCAAAGTGTCAAGCTTATTTGTTACAAGGGTCAGATGGGATATAAAAAAACCAGGCCCTTTATGTCCTATCCAGTCCTTATGAATTTGACACTCCAGCACATACCTTTATGTCAAAGGAAAACCCACTGAGCAACAGAGCTTACACGTAAACAGCACTGCCAAAGTCAGTTCTGGCAACAACAGAGAGCTGTGTCAGCCGTCAACGCAGCGCCCTCCTGACATCTCAAGAGGTTCAGCGGAAGACAAAGGAGGAAACGGGGGTCGTTGTGAATATATCATAAAGGAACGGAGGGATCCTACGAAACATACCCACACCCATTCTTCGTGCACACAGGAGAAAGGGTCAAACGTTATTTATTTCCATCTTTCTACTCATGGGGCGGCTCCCCACCTTTTACGAACCCACAAAAGCCAGACATCAGTACGTTCAAACGGCATTTTAAAACCTCATAAAGGAGGGTGGCAAGTTGTTAAATGCAACTAAGCAACTAGAGGGACGGGCGGGAGATAGCAAATCCTCAGGCAGCTATGAAGAAAGGTGGCCGGAGGGCAGGGAAGCAAGGGGCCAGCCTAGGGGGGAGGATGCGGGATGGGGACCCCAATTGAAACCTCCCTTGCAAAGCGTCCCCTCCTGATCCGATCCCGCTGCAATCCAACGGGTAGGTGACTTGCTATAAATAAAGCCATACTATAATACTATACATAATAAACCTTTGCGTGGTTAGGAATCAGTGTCAATTTCAGGTGTTGTAAAATACATACATTTTTTATAATTTTGTTTTCCATTGCTTTTTAATAATGTTAGGATGTTAGAAACTTATGGTAATGCTACCATGTTAATTCTCACATGTTAATGTTAATGCATAATGTTAATGCATAATGTTAATGCATGATGCTGGCAGGGGATGATGGGAGCTGTAGTCCATAACATCTGGAGGGTCGGGAGTTTGGCACCTGTGCTCCAGGGGTCTGCAACCTGCAGTTCTCCAGATGTTCATGGACTACAATTCCCATCAGCCCCTGCCAGCACGGTCAATTGGCCATGCTGGCAGGGGCTGATGGGATTTGTAGTCCATGAACATCTGGAGAGCCGCAGGTTGCAGACCCCTGCGAGTCCAGCCCAACAGGTGTCCCACAATCCGTGGGGGGTTTTTAAGGGAGACCCTTCCTAAGGAAGGCGGAGGAAGGGTCTCTGGACGGGGGCGGGGGGAAACTGCCCCATCCCCACAAGAACCGCTGGGCAGGGGCGGCTGGTCTGTGAGCCCCGGTCGGTCCCCCTCGGCTTCCCGCCTACTCACCACGACGGCCGTCACCGGCTGCCCCGGGATGTACGACATGGCCCCGGCTGGGCTCGGCTCCACTGGCAGCCGCTCCCCTTTCTTCCCTCGGACCGAACAAAAGGCCCCACCCAGCCCTCGGCCACGCCCACTCCGGGGCGCGGGCCCGCCCTCTCGCCCCGCCCTCGTCACGTGATCGCGCCGCTTCCTTCCGCATGCGCAGAAGCGTTTCAGGGGACAGCTCGCGCACCGATGGTTTGAAGCGCGCGAGGTTTGGGCGTCACTCGAGGGAATTCCTCAATGAAAGGTATTGTGCCTTTTTTTTTTTTGCTCCGGCTTGCTCACCGCTTTACCCTGCCGTTACGAGTACGAGTAGATTGGTTTAAAACCGAGAATGTAGAGGTACTTCCTGTTTGAACCGGAAGTAGTGAGCGGAGGCGCGCGGTCTCTATGGCAGCTGTGGGGGGAGAGGGAAGCGGTGGCGCTGACGACACTACGTGGGCAGGGAAGCCGACGCCTGGTCTCTTTTCGCTCCCGGCACCCTCTTGGGGCCAAGATGGCGGCACGAAGCCACTTCCGGTGAGGGGGTCTGGAGGTCGACTGTTGTTCGCTGGGGGTTCTGGCGGAGAAAAAGGTGAGAGGAGTTCAGGGTTTGAAAGGGAGAAAGGAGGAGCCGAGGCTTGGGAGGGGGCGGGAAATCGGGGCTGTTGTGGCGTCGTCGCAGTCGGATTAAAATGGAGTAGATCTAAAGAACATAAGAACAAGCCAGCTGGATCAGACCAGAGTCCATCTAGTCCAGCTCTCTGCTACTCGCAGTGGCCCACCAGGTGCCTTTGGGAGCTCACAGGAAGGAGGTGAAAGCAAGGGCCTTCTGCGGCTGTTGCTCCCGATCACCTGGACTGTTAAGGCATTTGCAATCTCAGATCAAAGAGGATCAAGATTGGTAGCCATAAATCGACTTCTCCTCCATAAATCTGTCCAAGCCCCTTTAGAAGAGCTATCCAGGTTAGGTATGGCCATCACCACCTCCTGTGGCAGCATATTCCAAACACCAATCACACGTTGGCGTGAAGAAGTGTTTCCTTTTATTAGTCCTAATTCTTCCCCCAGCATTTTTTCAATGTATGCCCCTGGTTCTGAGTATTGTGAGAAAAGAAAAATTTCTCTCTGTCAACATTTTCTACCCCATGCATAATTTTGTAGACTTCAATCCTATCCCCCCTCAGACGTCTCCTCTCCAAACTAAAGAGTCCCCAAACGCTGCAGCCTCTCCTCATAGGGAAGGTGCTCCAGTCCCTCAATCATCCTTGTTTGCCCTTCTCTGCACTTTTTCTATCTCCTCAATATCCTTTTTGAGATGTGGTACGACCAGAACTGGACACAGTACTCCCAAGTCTTGCGATTAGCACCACTGCTTTATATAAGGGCATGACAATCCTTGCAGTTTTATTATCAGTTCCTTTTCTAATGATCCCCAGCATAGAGTTTGCCTTTTTCACAGCTGCCATGCATTGAGTTGACATTCCCATGGAACTATCAACTAAGACGCCTAAATCCCTTTCCTGGTCTGTGACTGATAGCACTGACCCCTGTAGCGTGTATGTGAAGTTTGGATTTTTTGGATTTCTCCGCTCACTTAGGTTTTATTCAGCGAATAATTAAGCTGGCCCTCAGGAGACTGGCTCTCAAAGCTTTATTTATTTATTTATAATTAGTCTTGTATACCGCCCCTCCCCCGAAGGGCTCTGGGCGGTTATTTCTTGTCAAGGACAGGTGCCAAACAGGTAAGCCTTGCCTATTTTTGCCGACTTTGAGCATTCCCTGCAAGGGCCTCCAACTCTGCCCCTCCAGATGTTCATGGACTACGATTCCCATCAGTCCCTGGCAGGGACTGATGGGAATCATTAGTTCATGAACATCTGGGGAGGCAGAGTTGGAGGCCCCTGCAGGCATTCAAGGCAAGTGACGTTTTGGGGGTCGGCTTGCTATTGCCTCCGCCTTGTCGCACCCCTGGTCTTTCTAGGACACAGGTGTCAAATTCGCGCCCCTCCAGATGTTGTGGACTACAGTTCCCATTATCCCCTGCCAGCATCATGCTGGCAGGGGATGATGGGAACTATAGTCCATAACATCTGGAGGGCCGCAAGTTTGACACCTATGTTCTAGGAGGTTGCCCATCTGTGAAAGCCTTCGACAGTACATAACACTGATTTCTTTCCAACTTGCCTAGTGCTTAGATTTGTGGCAGATTTGTTTAATTCCATTATCGTTGTCGTGGAAAGGAAGAGTTGTTTTTATACCCTACTTTTCTCTCCCTTTGCTGCAAGGATCAGGCGTGTATGCTTTTTTGAAGCTGTCCGATGGCACCCGAAAGGTTAACAGTTTTATTGTAGGAGAAATTTATCGTACAACAAATGTATTACTCTTCAAGGTGTATCAGGGCTCTTTTTTGGTCTTTGCTGGAACATATCAACATCTTTGAAAACTTCTCCAGACTAAACATCCCCAGTTTCCTAAGTCACTCTTTGTAGGGCATGGATTCCTGACAAGGTGCTCTACTGAACTCAAATTTAGCTGTTCTTCTGCAGACCAACACAGCTGCTATCTGAAACTAGCTTCAAAGGACGCGTTGGGATTCTCATTGTATAAAATATACTGCGCTGTGTATGTCTGCTTGGAGAAAGTTGTATTTTTGTTATTAAATTATGAACTGGGTTTAGATACGAAGCCAACAATCTGTTGTTCTGTAAATTCTGGTTGATGATTTCTCCCCAAGAATCAAACCTGACTTACTTTTTTTTAAAAAAGTAGAAACGTCAAAAGCAGCGCCGCTGAAGCCAGTCTCTTAAGCTATGGCTGTAGTCGTGGCCAAACGGGAAGGCCCCCAGTTCATCAGTGAAGCGGCAGTCCGAGGGAATGCGGCTATCCTGGATTACTGCCGGACGTCGGTGTCTGCCCTCTCGGGAGCAACGGCCGGAATTCTTGGCTTGACTGGCCTGCATGGATTCATCTTCTACTTCCTGGCCTCCGTCCTGCTCTCGGTGCTCTTGGTCCTAAAAGCTGGGCGGCGGTGGAGCAAGTACTTTAAATCTCGACGACCCCTTTTTACTGGGGGGCTGATCGGGGGCCTCTTCACGTACATCCTCTTTTGGACTTTCTTGTATGGCATGGTGCACGTTTACTAGGAGGTGTGTGTGGGTTCAAATGCAGCAGGCCGACATTTGCCAGACCATTTCCCCAGGAGTTTGTTGATCCATTCCTTGTACTGCTAACTCTGTCTGTAACTTATGCTAGAAAACAAGCTTGTAGAATCCTTCTAATTAAAGGGAATGCAAAATAGCTTGTTTTTTTTTTGAAAATATGTTGAACATAAGAAAGAGCCTGCTGGATCAGACCAGAGTCCATCTAGTCCAGCACTCTGCTACTCGCAGTGGCCCACCAGGTGCCTTTGGGAGCTCACAGGCAGGAGGTGAAAGCTATGGCCTTAAGAACATAAGAAAGAGCCTTCTGGATCAGACCAGAGTTTATCTAGTCCAGCACTCTGCTACTCGCAGTGGCCCACCAGGTGCCTTTGGGAGCTCACAGGCAGGAGGTGAAAGCAATGGCCTTAAGAACATAAGAAAGAGCCTGCTGGATCAGACCAGAGTCCATCTAGTCCAGCACTGCTACTCGCAGTGGCCCACCAGGTCCCTTTGGGAGCTCGCATGCAGGATGTGAAAGCAGTGGCCCTAAGAACATAAGAAAGAACCTGCTGGATCAGACCAGAGTCCATCTAGTCCAGCTCTCTGCTACTCGCAGTGGCCCACCAGGAGCCTTTGGGAGCTCACATGCAGGATGTGAAAGCAATGGCCCGCTGCTGCTGCTGCTCCCGAGCACCTGGTCTGCCAAGGCATTTGCAACCTCCGATCAAGGAGGATCAAGATTGGTAGCCATAGATCGACTTCTCCTCCATAAATCTGTCCAAGCCCCTTTTAAAGCTATCCAGGTTAGCGGCCATCACCACTTCCTGCGGCAGCATATCCCAAACACCAATCACGCGTTGCGTGAAGAAATGTTTCCTTTAATCAGTCCTAATCTCCCCCCTCCCCCCCATTTTCAATATATGCCCCCAGGTTGAAGAACTCCCCCCATCCGTTCCCCAGCCATCTCCTTCACTCATACCTAGCATGGCATCGGAGATGTATTATCCAGCTTCACTTACTTCTGACTAAGAAAAGGCACTGGATACATTCAGGAAATCAAAATTTTTCATTTCTCTGTTGGTAATCCAGCAAGAGGCAAGTTGTCATTTCTGTTCACTGGATACAGACAAGGGTGTGGAAGTAGAAGAAAGTGTGCCTAACCTAAAAGCAGTTGACTGCATTGCCCTAAACATATTTGCTCAGACCCACAGAGTTCAAAGCAGCTGACTCCTTTGTAAATGTCCCAGGAACCTCCCTCCTGTCTGCCTGGCCTCCTTCCCTCTCTGCAGCCAAGGAGAAACTTTTTACTGTATCTAATGGCTCTTTTTCTTAGCCACAGGGGTGGCCAACCTATGGCACACCAGATGTTCACGGACTACAATTCCCATCGGCCCTTGGCCATGCTGAACATCTGGAGTCCCATAGGTTGGCCACCCCATTATACCAAAACTACAAAAGCCATTCTTGGCAGATAACAAACTGAGCTTAGAAGAAGAAGAAGAGGAGGAGGAAGGAGGAGGAGTTTGGATTTATATCCCCCCTTTCTCTCCTATGGGAGACTCAAAGGGGCTGACAATCTCCTTGCCCTTCCCCCCTCACAACAAACACCCTGTGAGGTAGGTGCGGCTGAGAGAGCTCCAAGAAGCTGTGACTAGCCCAAGGTCAGGTCACCCAGCTGGCGTGTGTCGGAGTGTACAGGCTAATCTGAATTCCCCAGATAAGCCTCCACAGCTCAGGCGGCAGAGCGGGGAATCAAACCCGGTTCCTCCAGATTAGATACACGAGCTCTTAAGCTCCTACGCCACTGCTGCTTATCAAAAACAAGACAGCTGTCAGAGAGAATCGACCCTCCCAAAAGTACACCAGAACCAAGACGCATTGTCAGCAATTTAGTTCACAGTAATCTGTATTCAAGTTGTATGGATCCCAGGTGCACGCAGGCACCAATGTGGTTATTGCAAACCGTGATCTTCCACTATGGCAATGTGGACACCCGAGCTGGCTGTGTACAAAACTCATGTCCCTTCTGTACATTGACTTAATACAAATGCACTCTGCTTGGCCAACGTGGGTCAGAGGTTGCTGAGGGAGACGGCAAGTCCGTTGCTTGATAACTTCCAACCTGCAACCAGGACTGTGTTCTGGTTTGTGTGAAATTGCTTTGCGAGTGAGACGCCCCAGGCATGGCAGGGGACAGGCCCCTCCGCTGTCGACTTTGGGCTCAGTCCTGCACTAGTCTCTGGGTTGCTTAATTTCTCATCACTTGTGCTTCCCTGACAGCTACTCCCAAAACCCTCCCCTTAATTCCAAGATGTGTTCAGTCAGCTGTGAGGGACATGCTCTCTGTGTGTGGTCAGAGACCCCCTTGCCCTTTTGTTACTGCTTTATCTCTCCATTTATTTCTACCAACCCATGGTGTTAAAAGGTTTGGGAGGTAGGCGTGGTTCAGGTCAAGATTCCCTTTTCGACAGTGTCAGCCAACAGCCCAAATCTTTGGTCAGTGTGACAACTACCGTATGTATACATCTAAATGGGATTTAAACGTTTTGTTTGTACAGTTTGTACAGAGCTAAGAACCTTTTAGCTTTTCCCCAAAAGCCTACAATCTGGTGACACACATACGCACACACACATTTTGGCCTTGATGGTGTTTTGTTTTCTTTACAATGGCTTTAGATTCCAAGCCTTAAAAGTCTTTTTTTTACAGTATGGCTTCTACATTTACTAGCAGTCATTAGCAACGGCACGTATCTTTAGGGCCGGGTTAAAATTGCACGCTGCTTTTTGCGAACACTTTCAAGCAGGGCTGAGAAACGGCTTCTGCTTCGGCGATTTCATGGCACTCCTTTACCGGCCTGCTCCTGCCGATATCATCGTTTGAGTTGCAGGAAATGATTCATTTTGTGATCCCTGTTTGGGTGGGTTCACCGGTGTGGCCGATCAAGGAAAAGAAAGATACAGCTGTTGGAGCGTTAACTTTCAAAAACAGGCAAATATTTGATATAGCCCTATATTGGAGTGACCAGCTCTGGCCCTCCAGACGTTCGTGGACTACAATTCCCATCAGTTCCTGCTGGTACTGGCAGGGGCTGATGGGAATCGTAGTCCATGAATCTGGAGGGCCGGAGTTGGACACCCCTGCTGCTCATGAAACATTTTTGCCAAAGTGTACTTTAGCACAGTGATGGCAAACCTATGGCACGGGTGCCAGAGGCGGCACTCGGAGCCCTCTCTGTGGGCACGCGCACACAGAGTTCGTCATGTGGGGGGCGGAAAATCACCCCCCCCACACACACACATCTAGGCTGGCCTGGGCCATTGAGCATGATGTGCACACACCACGGTGAGCAGGGAGGACTCGGCTGGTGGGCCGGGTGACTGTGCTTTGGGTGGCTGCTGCCCGAGGGGGGGGGGGGGGCGCAGAGGAGACAGAGATGCTAGAGAGGCACAGGGTGGTGCACGCGGGACTTGCTGGAGGCTAGAGCAGGCTGGCCCCTGCTCGAGCGGGTGGGGCGGAGGAAGAGGGAGCCAACCGGTTTTTTTCTAAACTAAAACCTCATCATTCAGGTTAAATTGCCGGGTTGGCACTTTGTGATAAATAAGTGGGGGTTGGGTTGCAATTTGGGCACTCGGTCTCAAAAAGGTTCGCCATCACTGCTTTAGCATCTTCGTAAAGTTTAGGTACATACGCTAGATATTTTGTTCACATTTAACGAAGTTTAATACTGCAGTAATAAGAAGCTAGCCATCCTATAAAAAGATTTCTGCTTTGCTCCTTTTCCTTATTCGCATAGCCGTTAGATATTTCAAAACTTCTAACCTTTAACATTACTTACTTTCCAACCTGCTTTTTATCAGCAGCAGATCATAACAGAGCGCATGCATTTTAAATACACACACACACACACACACACACACATATATATATACACACACACACACACACAAAAGTTGGCACTTCATAATTTAGGCTGATCTCTAATCCAGCTGTTCAAAAGCTGACTGTGGATCTTTCCGCAGAACAGCCAGCGATCCTGTCCATAAATACCGCATATTGACGTGTGCAAAAACAAGTTTGCAACGTTCTGTCACACTGGGGTGTGTTCAAGAACCAAATTGAGAATGCGGGCTTTGTGGGGGTGGGGTGGGAAGGGCTACAAAGAACGGAGCCGAGTTGATTCGTAAGGAGAGGAACCTCAATGAAATTAGCCCCTTTGCTTTCCCTCATTGCTGTGGTGATCCAGACAGTCCTAGAACCAATCTGGGGTGTCTCTTAACAACCCCCAAGAGACATCACAAGCGCTCTTGTGGGGTAGCTGCTATCTGCCAGTCCATTTCTTTATATGTGTTACGATGTAGCAGCCCGGGGTAAAACCAATGTTGGTGAATGCATGCCTGTCTTACATCATCCCTGTGACTTTCCATCTGCATGGATAGGCTGTGAAACTTTTTTCAAATGTCCAAAGTTTCCTTCAAGAGAAATCCCCCCCCCACCCGACTCCTTTGGAGGTGTAGATTTACATACACAGGTAGCCAATACGAAAAAAAACGACACAAAGTTCTTCCATTTTAGTGTGAGGTCACATCCCACTTGGGTCGCAACCAATCATGAGTTTGTTCAGGGTTGTCCGTTTAAAAGTCGGCTCATACAGGTGGAAGATGGACAAATGAGTGACTTGGAAGGTGTAAATGTGTTGCTTTACATAAGCCCTCCGTCAGGATGCCAGCAGTGGTTCTCACCGACTCCCCACCCCCCACTTCCCCCCCGCAAAAAAAAATAAAGGCTGGTTGAGTCTGAAAATGTTAGCCCACTGACTAACCATAAGACCGACACACAGAGATGTGCATTCCAAGTGGCTGGGCAGACAGAACTCACTTCCGTGTCTTCGTCACGCAAACGTGTGCATGTCGTTTTTGCTTTTTGTGTTTTATCAACAAAGTTAAAATCTCGTCTTGACCTGCAGAGATGTCCTTGGGCCTGGATGCTGCTGAATGCCTCCCCTTCAGCTGGGAAAACAAGTAGTCCTCGGGCTTCAAGGCGAAAGCGACCGCTGTATCCCAGTGTCCGTTCACCTGAGAGGTTCTTCGGTAGCTCCCTCTTAACCGGCTGCTGTAGACTTTGCAAGGCACGTTTTCCAGCCGACCGCCGGGCGCTAAGTCTCGTCGGTCTGCAGTTGTCTCAGCTGGTCCAGTCTGGACAGAGAGTCGTCGCTCTGGTTCCCGTTGACCGTACTTTCGGGCAAGGGCTTCCTGACGCTCGACCTGCCGTAACGACAGAAGCAGAGGAGGAAAAAGTCTCTTACTGTTTCGTACAGTTTGGGCCAAAGGGCCCATTTGCGACGTTGAATCCAGTGGTTTTCAAGAGATAGTCAGGGAAACCCTATGAGAGGTACTACCTGAAAGGCAGCAGGAACTGCGATACCTTTTCCAAGTGCACTAGGTAGCTGGGTTAAGCGTTTAATTTGGTGCAGGACGGGTCTCGGAAGCTAAGAAGGGTCAGGCCTGGTTAGTATTTGTATGGGAGACTGAACAAGTCGAGGGTTGCTACCCAGAGATAGGCAACGACAAATCGTCTTGTCTCTTGCCTGGAAAACCCTACGGGGGCACCATAAGTCAGCTGCAACTAGAGGGCAAAAAATCAAAAGGGTAGATTCTAATAAGGCTTCTTCTGAAAGCGTTCCCAAGCAGAAACTGGTACCTCTGTAAGGCTTCACCTCCACCCGTTCATTGTATAATAGCTGGATCTGGCAGTGACAATTTGACTAATGGGAGACCATCACAAGACCCAATAAATCCATTCAATCAAACTGCCAATTGCCCTGTGCGATTTCTGCACACATTTCCCAGAATCCTCCGCAACGTCTGGTGCTTCTACTACAGTGGTTTGGAAGAGAGAGGATGCTTGAAAACCACAGAAGAAGAGAAGAATTTGGATTTATACCCCCATTTCTCTCCTGCAAGGAGACTCAAAGGGGCTGACAATCTCCTTTTCCTCCCTCCCCCCCCCAAAAAAAAAACATGTGAGGTGGGTGGGGCTGAGAGAGCTCCGAAGAACTGTGACTAGCCCAAGGTCACCCAGCTGGCATGTGTTGGAGTGCACAAGCTAATCTGGTTCCCCAGATAAGCCTCCACAGCTCAAGCGGCAGAGCGGGGAATCAAACCCGGTTCCTCCAGATTAGAGTGCACCTGCTCTTAACCACTACACCATGAGGTAATCAGTCTGCTGGTTTGGATTCATTTTTGAATTAACATTTTAAGGCAATTTCTAACTACTGTGTGTGTGTGTAAAGTGCTGTTGAGTCGCGGCCGACTTATGGCGACCCCATAGAGCCATGCTGGCAGGGGCTGATGGGAATCGTAGTCCATGAACATCTGGGGTGCCAGAGTTGGACACCCCTGCCATAGAGCTTCAGACATTTCACTGCAGTGAAAGGGGCTGAACTCTGACGAGCAACCGTTTCAGCTAATCACACTCACCAATGTTAAGAAGGCACCTCCAGATGGCAAAAACTGGAACAGGGATATATGAGAGACAATCCCTGAAAAACAGACAGTTGGATCCTACTGATGAGCTTCCCTAAAGAGCAGCAGTGGCGTAGTGACTAAGAGCAGGTGCACTCTGGTCTGGAGGTACCAGGTTTGATTCCCTGCTCTGCCGCTTATGCTGTGGAAATAAAGAAAACTTGTACCCACAGGCTAACAATGAAGACATGTGGAGGCATGTGAAATCCTTGCTTGGTGTCTGGTGGAGAAGAAAGGCAAACCCAAGTTGGTTCTTATCCTTGCATCTAAAATAAAAAGTCATTCCATATTTTTTATTATAGGCCGAACATGCCTCCCGCTCCTGTTACAAATACCATTACACTATCCTTTCCTTTCCAGAAAACCTCTTCTGGCAAATGCCCAAAATTTCACTGTTTACATCAAGAACTCCATTCGCTTCTCCAAGTTCAAGTTCTCCAAGTAAGGGATACTTCCCACACCTCTCTCCCTGTGAAACTAATATATATTAGGGAATCAAACCCGGTTCCTCCAGATTAGAATTCACCTGCTCTTAACCACTACACCACTGCTGCGTTTATATATATATAAATATATATTATATATATAAATATATAAATGCAGTTTATATATTTATAAATATATAAACGCAGTTTATATATATATAAACGCAGCAGTGGTGTGGTGGTTAAGAGCAGGTGCACTCTGATCTGGAGGAGCCGGGTTTGATTCCCCGCTCTGCCACCTGAGCTGTGGAGGCTTATCTGGGGAATTCAGATTAGCCTGTGAACTCCCACACACGCCAGTTGGGTGACCTTGGGCTAGTCACAGCTTCTCGGAGCTCTCTCAGCCCCACCCACCTCACAGGGTGTTTGTTGTGAGGGGAGAAGGGCAAGGAGATGGTAAGCCCCTTTGAATCTTCTATAGGAGAGACCACCACCCCCCCCCCCCCCACCACCACCCCCCCCCCCACCACCACCCCCACCACCCCCCCCCCCCCCCCCCCCCCCCCCACCCCCCCCCCCCCCCCCCCCCCCCCCCCCACCCCCCCCCCCCCCCCCCCCCCCCCCCCCCCCCCCCCCCCCCCCCCCACCCCCCCCCACCCCCACCCCCCCCCCCCCCCACCCCCCCCCCCCCCCACCCCCCCCCCCCCCCACCCCCCCCCCCCCCCACCCCCCCCCCCCCCCACCCCCCCCCCCCCCCACCCCCCCCCCCCCCCACCCCCCCCCCCCCCCACCCCCCCCCCCCCCCACCCCCCCCCCCCCCCACCCCCCCCCCCCCCCACCCCCCCCCCCCCCCACCCCCCCCCCCCCCCACCCCCCCCCCCCCCCACCCCCCCCCCCCCCCACCCCCCCCCCCCCCCACCCCCCCCCCCCCCCACCCCCCCCCCCCCCCACCCCCCCCCCCCCCCACCCCCCCCCCCCCCCACCCCCCCCCCCCCCCACCCCCCCCCCCCCCCACCCCCCCCCCCCCCCACCCCCCCCCCCCCCCACCCCCCCCCCCCCCCACCCCCCCCCCCCCCCACCCCCCCCCCCCCCCACCCCCCCCCCCCCCCACCCCCCCCCCCCCCCACCCCCCCCCCCCCCCACCCCCCCCCCCCCCCACCCCCCCCCCCCCCCACCCCCCCCCCCCCCCACCCCCCCCCCCCCCCACCCCCCCCCCCCCCCACCCCCCCCCCCCCCCACCCCCCCCCCCCCCCACCCCCCCCCCCCCCCACCCCCCCCCCCCCCCACCCCCCCCCCCCCCCACCCCCCCCCCCCCCCACCCCCCCCCCCCCCCACCCCCCCCCCCCCCCACCCCCCCCCCCCCCCACCCCCCCCCCCCCCCACCCCCCCCCCCCCCCACCCCCCCCCCCCCCCACCCCCCCCCCCCCCCACCCCCCCCCCCCCCCACCCCCCCCCCCCCCCACCCCCCCCCCCCCCCACCCCCCCCCCCCCCCACCCCCCCCCCCCCCCACCCCCCCCCCCCCCCACCCCCCCCCCCCCCCACCCCCCCCCCCCCCCACCCCCCCCCCCCCCCACCCCCCCCCCCCCCCACCCCCCCCCCCCCCCACCCCCCCCCCCCCCCACCCCCCCCCCCCCCCACCCCCCCCCCCCCCCACCCCCCCCCCCCCCCACCCCCCCCCCCCCCCACCCCCCCCCCCCCCCACCCCCCCCCCCCCCCACCCCCCCCCCCCCCCACCCCCCCCCCCCCCCACCCCCCCCCCCCCCCACCCCCCCCCCCCCCCACCCCCCCCCCCCCCCACCCCCCCCCCCCCCCACCCCCCCCCCCCCCCACCCCCCCCCCCCCCCACCCCCCCCCCCCCCCACCCCCCCCCCCCCCCACCCCCCCCCCCCCCCACCCCCCCCCCCCCCCACCCCCCCCCCCCCCCACCCCCCCCCCCCCCCACCCCCCCCCCCCCCCACCCCCCCCCCCCCCCACCCCCCCCCCCCCCCACCCCCCCCCCCCCCCACCCCCCCCCCCCCCCACCCCCCCCCCCCCCCACCCCCCCCCCCCCCCACCCCCCCCCCCCCCCACCCCCCCCCCCCCCCACCCCCCCCCCCCCCCACCCCCCCCCCCCCCCACCCCCCCCCCCCCCCACCCCCCCCCCCCCCCACCCCCCCCCCCCCCCACCCCCCCCCCCCCCCACCCCCCCCCCCCCCCACCCCCCCCCCCCCCCACCCCCCCCCCCCCCCACCCCCCCCCCCCCCCACCCCCCCCCCCCCCCACCCCCCCCCCCCCCCACCCCCCCCCCCCCCCACCCCCCCCCCCCCCCACCCCCCCCCCCCCCCACCCCCCCCCCCCCCCACCCCCCCCCCCCCCCACCCCCCCCCCCCCCCACCCCCCCCCCCCCCCACCCCCCCCCCCCCCCACCCCCCCCCCCCCCCACCCCCCCCCCCCCCCACCCCCCCCCCCCCCCACCCCCCCCCCCCCCCACCCCCCCCCCCCCCCACCCCCCCCCCCCCCCACCCCCCCCCCCCCCCACCCCCCCCCCCCCCCACCCCCCCCCCCCCCCACCCCCCCCCCCCCCCACCCCCCCCCCCCCCCACCCCCCCCCCCCCCCACCCCCCCCCCCCCCCACCCCCCCCCCCCCCCACCCCCCCCCCCCCCCACCCCCCCCCCCCCCCACCCCCCCCCCCCCCCACCCCCCCCCCCCCCCACCCCCCCCCCCCCCCACCCCCCCCCCCCCCCACCCCCCCCCCCCCCCACCCCCCCCCCCCCCCACCCCCCCCCCCCCCCACCCCCCCCCCCCCCCACCCCCCCCCCCCCCCACCCCCCCCCCCCCCCACCCCCCCCCCCCCCCACCCCCCCCCCCCCCCACCCCCCCCCCCCCCCACCCCCCCCCCCCCCCACCCCCCCCCCCCCCCACCCCCCCCCCCCCCCACCCCCCCCCCCCCCCACCCCCCCCCCCCCCCACCCCCCCCCCCCCCCACCCCCCCCCCCCCCCACCCCCCCCCCCCCCCACCCCCCCCCCCCCCCACCCCCCCCCCCCCCCACCCCCCCCCCCCCCCACCCCCCCCCCCCCCCACCCCCCCCCCCCCCCACCCCCCCCCCCCCCCACCCCCCCCCCCCCCCACCCCCCCCCCCCCCCACCCCCCCCCCCCCCCACCCCCCCCCCCCCCCACCCCCCCCCCCCCCCACCCCCCCCCCCCCCCACCCCCCCCCCCCCCCACCCCCCCCCCCCCCCACCCCCCCCCCCCCCCACCCCCCCCCCCCCCCACCCCCCCCCCCCCCCACCCCCCCCCCCCCCCACCCCCCCCCCCCCCCACCCCCCCCCCCCCCCACCCCCCCCCCCCCCCACCCCCCCCCCCCCCCACCCCCCCCCCCCCCCACCCCCCCCCCCCCCCACCCCCCCCCCCCCCCACCCCCCCCCCCCCCCACCCCCCCCCCCCCCCACCCCCCCCCCCCCCCACCCCCCCCCCCCCCCACCCCCCCCCCCCCCCACCCCCCCCCCCCCCCACCCCCCCCCCCCCCCACCCCCCCCCCCCCCCACCCCCCCCCCCCCCCACCCCCCCCCCCCCCCACCCCCCCCCCCCCCCACCCCCCCCCCCCCCCACCCCCCCCCCCCCCCACCCCCCCCCCCCCCCACCCCCCCCCCCCCCCACCCCCCCCCCCCCCCACCCCCCCCCCCCCCCACCCCCCCCCCCCCCCACCCCCCCCCCCCCCCACCCCCCCCCCCCCCCACCCCCCCCCCCCCCCACCCCCCCCCCCCCCCACCCCCCCCCCCCCCCACCCCCCCCCCCCCCCACCCCCCCCCCCCCCCACCCCCCCCCCCCCCCACCCCCCCCCCCCCCCACCCCCCCCCCCCCCCACCCCCCCCCCCCCCCACCCCCCCCCCCCCCCACCCCCCCCCCCCCCCACCCCCCCCCCCCCCCACCCCCCCCCCCCCCCACCCCCCCCCCCCCCCACCCCCCCCCCCCCCCACCCCCCCCCCCCCCCACCCCCCCCCCCCCCCACCCCCCCCCCCCCCCACCCCCCCCCCCCCCCACCCCCCCCCCCCCCCACCCCCCCCCCCCCCCACCCCCCCCCCCCCCCACCCCCCCCCCCCCCCACCCCCCCCCCCCCCCACCCCCCCCCCCCCCCACCCCCCCCCCCCCCCACCCCCCCCCCCCCCCACCCCCCCCCCCCCCCACCCCCCCCCCCCCCCACCCCCCCCCCCCCCCACCCCCCCCCCCCCCCACCCCCCCCCCCCCCCACCCCCCCCCCCCCCCACCCCCCCCCCCCCCCACCCCCCCCCCCCCCCACCCCCCCCCCCCCCCACCCCCCCCCCCCCCCACCCCCCCCCCCCCCCACCCCCCCCCCCCCCCACCCCCCCCCCCCCCCACCCCCCCCCCCCCCCACCCCCCCCCCCCCCCACCCCCCCCCCCCCCCACCCCCCCCCCCCCCCACCCCCCCCCCCCCCCACCCCCCCCCCCCCCCACCCCCCCCCCCCCCCACCCCCCCCCCCCCCCACCCCCCCCCCCCCCCACCCCCCCCCCCCCCCACCCCCCCCCCCCCCCACCCCCCCCCCCCCCCACCCCCCCCCCCCCCCACCCCCCCCCCCCCCCACCCCCCCCCCCCCCCACCCCCCCCCCCCCCCACCCCCCCCCCCCCCCACCCCCCCCCCCCCCCACCCCCCCCCCCCCCCACCCCCCCCCCCCCCCACCCCCCCCCCCCCCCACCCCCCCCCCCCCCCACCCCCCCCCCCCCCCACCCCCCCCCCCCCCCACCCCCCCCCCCCCCCACCCCCCCCCCCCCCCACCCCCCCCCCCCCCCACCCCCCCCCCCCCCCACCCCCCCCCCCCCCCACCCCCCCCCCCCCCCACCCCCCCCCCCCCCCACCCCCCCCCCCCCCCACCCCCCCCCCCCCCCACCCCCCCCCCCCCCCACCCCCCCCCCCCCCCACCCCCCCCCCCCCCCACCCCCCCCCCCCCCCACCCCCCCCCCCCCCCACCCCCCCCCCCCCCCACCCCCCCCCCCCCCCACCCCCCCCCCCCCCCACCCCCCCCCCCCCCCACCCCCCCCCCCCCCCACCCCCCCCCCCCCCCACCCCCCCCCCCCCCCACCCCCCCCCCCCCCCACCCCCCCCCCCCCCCACCCCCCCCCCCCCCCACCCCCCCCCCCCCCCACCCCCCCCCCCCCCCACCCCCCCCCCCCCCCACCCCCCCCCCCCCCCACCCCCCCCCCCCCCCACCCCCCCCCCCCCCCACCCCCCCCCCCCCCCACCCCCCCCCCCCCCCACCCCCCCCCCCCCCCACCCCCCCCCCCCCCCACCCCCCCCCCCCCCCACCCCCCCCCCCCCCCACCCCCCCCCCCCCCCACCCCCCCCCCCCCCCACCCCCCCCCCCCCCCACCCCCCCCCCCCCCCACCCCCCCCCCCCCCCACCCCCCCCCCCCCCCACCCCCCCCCCCCCCCACCCCCCCCCCCCCCCACCCCCCCCCCCCCCCACCCCCCCCCCCCCCCACCCCCCCCCCCCCCCACCCCCCCCCCCCCCCACCCCCCCCCCCCCCCACCCCCCCCCCCCCCCACCCCCCCCCCCCCCCACCCCCCCCCCCCCCCACCCCCCCCCCCCCCCACCCCCCCCCCCCCCCACCCCCCCCCCCCCCCACCCCCCCCCCCCCCCACCCCCCCCCCCCCCCACCCCCCCCCCCCCCCACCCCCCCCCCCCCCCACCCCCCCCCCCCCCCACCCCCCCCCCCCCCCACCCCCCCCCCCCCCCACCCCCCCCCCCCCCCACCCCCCCCCCCCCCCACCCCCCCCCCCCCCCACCCCCCCCCCCCCCCACCCCCCCCCCCCCCCACCCCCCCCCCCCCCCACCCCCCCCCCCCCCCACCCCCCCCCCCCCCCACCCCCCCCCCCCCCCACCCCCCCCCCCCCCCACCCCCCCCCCCCCCCACCCCCCCCCCCCCCCACCCCCCCCCCCCCCCACCCCCCCCCCCCCCCACCCCCCCCCCCCCCCACCCCCCCCCCCCCCCACCCCCCCCCCCCCCCACCCCCCCCCCCCCCCACCCCCCCCCCCCCCCACCCCCCCCCCCCCCCACCCCCCCCCCCCCCCACCCCCCCCCCCCCCCACCCCCCCCCCCCCCCACCCCCCCCCCCCCCCACCCCCCCCCCCCCCCACCCCCCCCCCCCCCCACCCCCCCCCCCCCCCACCCCCCCCCCCCCCCACCCCCCCCCCCCCCCACCCCCCCCCCCCCCCACCCCCCCCCCCCCCCACCCCCCCCCCCCCCCACCCCCCCCCCCCCCCACCCCCCCCCCCCCCCACCCCCCCCCCCCCCCACCCCCCCCCCCCCCCACCCCCCCCCCCCCCCACCCCCCCCCCCCCCCACCCCCCCCCCCCCCCACCCCCCCCCCCCCCCACCCCCCCCCCCCCCCACCCCCCCCCCCCCCCACCCCCCCCCCCCCCCACCCCCCCCCCCCCCCACCCCCCCCCCCCCCCACCCCCCCCCCCCCCCACCCCCCCCCCCCCCCACCCCCCCCCCCCCCCACCCCCCCCCCCCCCCACCCCCCCCCCCCCCCACCCCCCCCCCCCCCCACCCCCCCCCCCCCCCACCCCCCCCCCCCCCCACCCCCCCCCCCCCCCACCCCCCCCCCCCCCCACCCCCCCCCCCCCCCACCCCCCCCCCCCCCCACCCCCCCCCCCCCCCACCCCCCCCCCCCCCCACCCCCCCCCCCCCCCACCCCCCCCCCCCCCCACCCCCCCCCCCCCCCACCCCCCCCCCCCCCCACCCCCCCCCCCCCCCACCCCCCCCCCCCCCCACCCCCCCCCCCCCCCACCCCCCCCCCCCCCCACCCCCCCCCCCCCCCACCCCCCCCCCCCCCCACCCCCCCCCCCCCCCACCCCCCCCCCCCCCCACCCCCCCCCCCCCCCACCCCCCCCCCCCCCCACCCCCCCCCCCCCCCACCCCCCCCCCCCCCCACCCCCCCCCCCCCCCACCCCCCCCCCCCCCCACCCCCCCCCCCCCCCACCCCCCCCCCCCCCCACCCCCCCCCCCCCCCACCCCCCCCCCCCCCCACCCCCCCCCCCCCCCACCCCCCCCCCCCCCCACCCCCCCCCCCCCCCACCCCCCCCCCCCCCCACCCCCCCCCCCCCCCACCCCCCCCCCCCCCCACCCCCCCCCCCCCCCACCCCCCCCCCCCCCCACCCCCCCCCCCCCCCACCCCCCCCCCCCCCCACCCCCCCCCCCCCCCACCCCCCCCCCCCCCCACCCCCCCCCCCCCCCACCCCCCCCCCCCCCCACCCCCCCCCCCCCCCACCCCCCCCCCCCCCCACCCCCCCCCCCCCCCACCCCCCCCCCCCCCCACCCCCCCCCCCCCCCACCCCCCCCCCCCCCCACCCCCCCCCCCCCCCACCCCCCCCCCCCCCCACCCCCCCCCCCCCCCACCCCCCCCCCCCCCCACCCCCCCCCCCCCCCACCCCCCCCCCCCCCCACCCCCCCCCCCCCCCACCCCCCCCCCCCCCCACCCCCCCCCCCCCCCACCCCCCCCCCCCCCCACCCCCCCCCCCCCCCACCCCCCCCCCCCCCCACCCCCCCCCCCCCCCACCCCCCCCCCCCCCCACCCCCCCCCCCCCCCACCCCCCCCCCCCCCCACCCCCCCCCCCCCCCACCCCCCCCCCCCCCCACCCCCCCCCCCCCCCACCCCCCCCCCCCCCCACCCCCCCCCCCCCCCACCCCCCCCCCCCCCCACCCCCCCCCCCCCCCACCCCCCCCCCCCCCCACCCCCCCCCCCCCCCACCCCCCCCCCCCCCCACCCCCCCCCCCCCCCACCCCCCCCCCCCCCCACCCCCCCCCCCCCCCACCCCCCCCCCCCCCCACCCCCCCCCCCCCCCACCCCCCCCCCCCCCCACCCCCCCCCCCCCCCACCCCCCCCCCCCCCCACCCCCCCCCCCCCCCACCCCCCCCCCCCCCCACCCCCCCCCCCCCCCACCCCCCCCCCCCCCCACCCCCCCCCCCCCCCACCCCCCCCCCCCCCCACCCCCCCCCCCCCCCACCCCCCCCCCCCCCCACCCCCCCCCCCCCCCACCCCCCCCCCCCCCCACCCCCCCCCCCCCCCACCCCCCCCCCCCCCCACCCCCCCCCCCCCCCACCCCCCCCCCCCCCCACCCCCCCCCCCCCCCACCCCCCCCCCCCCCCACCCCCCCCCCCCCCCACCCCCCCCCCCCCCCACCCCCCCCCCCCCCCACCCCCCCCCCCCCCCACCCCCCCCCCCCCCCACCCCCCCCCCCCCCCACCCCCCCCCCCCCCCACCCCCCCCCCCCCCCACCCCCCCCCCCCCCCACCCCCCCCCCCCCCCACCCCCCCCCCCCCCCACCCCCCCCCCCCCCCACCCCCCCCCCCCCCCACCCCCCCCCCCCCCCACCCCCCCCCCCCCCCACCCCCCCCCCCCCCCACCCCCCCCCCCCCCCACCCCCCCCCCCCCCCACCCCCCCCCCCCCCCACCCCCCCCCCCCCCCACCCCCCCCCCCCCCCACCCCCCCCCCCCCCCACCCCCCCCCCCCCCCACCCCCCCCCCCCCCCACCCCCCCCCCCCCCCACCCCCCCCCCCCCCCACCCCCCCCCCCCCCCACCCCCCCCCCCCCCCACCCCCCCCCCCCCCCACCCCCCCCCCCCCCCACCCCCCCCCCCCCCCACCCCCCCCCCCCCCCACCCCCCCCCCCCCCCACCCCCCCCCCCCCCCACCCCCCCCCCCCCCCACCCCCCCCCCCCCCCACCCCCCCCCCCCCCCACCCCCCCCCCCCCCCACCCCCCCCCCCCCCCACCCCCCCCCCCCCCCACCCCCCCCCCCCCCCACCCCCCCCCCCCCCCACCCCCCCCCCCCCCCACCCCCCCCCCCCCCCACCCCCCCCCCCCCCCACCCCCCCCCCCCCCCACCCCCCCCCCCCCCCACCCCCCCCCCCCCCCACCCCCCCCCCCCCCCACCCCCCCCCCCCCCCACCCCCCCCCCCCCCCACCCCCCCCCCCCCCCACCCCCCCCCCCCCCCACCCCCCCCCCCCCCCACCCCCCCCCCCCCCCACCCCCCCCCCCCCCCACCCCCCCCCCCCCCCACCCCCCCCCCCCCCCACCCCCCCCCCCCCCCACCCCCCCCCCCCCCCACCCCCCCCCCCCCCCACCCCCCCCCCCCCCCACCCCCCCCCCCCCCCACCCCCCCCCCCCCCCACCCCCCCCCCCCCCCACCCCCCCCCCCCCCCACCCCCCCCCCCCCCCACCCCCCCCCCCCCCCACCCCCCCCCCCCCCCACCCCCCCCCCCCCCCACCCCCCCCCCCCCCCACCCCCCCCCCCCCCCACCCCCCCCCCCCCCCACCCCCCCCCCCCCCCACCCCCCCCCCCCCCCACCCCCCCCCCCCCCCACCCCCCCCCCCCCCCACCCCCCCCCCCCCCCACCCCCCCCCCCCCCCACCCCCCCCCCCCCCCACCCCCCCCCCCCCCCACCCCCCCCCCCCCCCACCCCCCCCCCCCCCCACCCCCCCCCCCCCCCACCCCCCCCCCCCCCCACCCCCCCCCCCCCCCACCCCCCCCCCCCCCCACCCCCCCCCCCCCCCACCCCCCCCCCCCCCCACCCCCCCCCCCCCCCACCCCCCCCCCCCCCCACCCCCCCCCCCCCCCACCCCCCCCCCCCCCCACCCCCCCCCCCCCCCACCCCCCCCCCCCCCCACCCCCCCCCCCCCCCACCCCCCCCCCCCCCCACCCCCCCCCCCCCCCACCCCCCCCCCCCCCCACCCCCCCCCCCCCCCACCCCCCCCCCCCCCCACCCCCCCCCCCCCCCACCCCCCCCCCCCCCCACCCCCCCCCCCCCCCACCCCCCCCCCCCCCCACCCCCCCCCCCCCCCACCCCCCCCCCCCCCCACCCCCCCCCCCCCCCACCCCCCCCCCCCCCCACCCCCCCCCCCCCCCACCCCCCCCCCCCCCCACCCCCCCCCCCCCCCACCCCCCCCCCCCCCCACCCCCCCCCCCCCCCACCCCCCCCCCCCCCCACCCCCCCCCCCCCCCACCCCCCCCCCCCCCCACCCCCCCCCCCCCCCACCCCCCCCCCCCCCCACCCCCCCCCCCCCCCACCCCCCCCCCCCCCCACCCCCCCCCCCCCCCACCCCCCCCCCCCCCCACCCCCCCCCCCCCCCACCCCCCCCCCCCCCCACCCCCCCCCCCCCCCACCCCCCCCCCCCCCCACCCCCCCCCCCCCCCACCCCCCCCCCCCCCCACCCCCCCCCCCCCCCACCCCCCCCCCCCCCCACCCCCCCCCCCCCCCACCCCCCCCCCCCCCCACCCCCCCCCCCCCCCACCCCCCCCCCCCCCCACCCCCCCCCCCCCCCACCCCCCCCCCCCCCCACCCCCCCCCCCCCCCACCCCCCCCCCCCCCCACCCCCCCCCCCCCCCACCCCCCCCCCCCCCCACCCCCCCCCCCCCCCACCCCCCCCCCCCCCCACCCCCCCCCCCCCCCACCCCCCCCCCCCCCCACCCCCCCCCCCCCCCACCCCCCCCCCCCCCCACCCCCCCCCCCCCCCACCCCCCCCCCCCCCCACCCCCCCCCCCCCCCACCCCCCCCCCCCCCCACCCCCCCCCCCCCCCACCCCCCCCCCCCCCCACCCCCCCCCCCCCCCACCCCCCCCCCCCCCCACCCCCCCCCCCCCCCACCCCCCCCCCCCCCCACCCCCCCCCCCCCCCACCCCCCCCCCCCCCCACCCCCCCCCCCCCCCACCCCCCCCCCCCCCCACCCCCCCCCCCCCCCACCCCCCCCCCCCCCCACCCCCCCCCCCCCCCACCCCCCCCCCCCCCCACCCCCCCCCCCCCCCACCCCCCCCCCCCCCCACCCCCCCCCCCCCCCACCCCCCCCCCCCCCCACCCCCCCCCCCCCCCACCCCCCCCCCCCCCCACCCCCCCCCCCCCCCACCCCCCCCCCCCCCCACCCCCCCCCCCCCCCACCCCCCCCCCCCCCCACCCCCCCCCCCCCCCACCCCCCCCCCCCCCCACCCCCCCCCCCCCCCACCCCCCCCCCCCCCCACCCCCCCCCCCCCCCACCCCCCCCCCCCCCCACCCCCCCCCCCCCCCACCCCCCCCCCCCCCCACCCCCCCCCCCCCCCACCCCCCCCCCCCCCCACCCCCCCCCCCCCCCACCCCCCCCCCCCCCCACCCCCCCCCCCCCCCACCCCCCCCCCCCCCCACCCCCCCCCCCCCCCACCCCCCCCCCCCCCCACCCCCCCCCCCCCCCACCCCCCCCCCCCCCCACCCCCCCCCCCCCCCACCCCCCCCCCCCCCCACCCCCCCCCCCCCCCACCCCCCCCCCCCCCCACCCCCCCCCCCCCCCACCCCCCCCCCCCCCCACCCCCCCCCCCCCCCACCCCCCCCCCCCCCCACCCCCCCCCCCCCCCACCCCCCCCCCCCCCCACCCCCCCCCCCCCCCACCCCCCCCCCCCCCCACCCCCCCCCCCCCCCACCCCCCCCCCCCCCCACCCCCCCCCCCCCCCACCCCCCCCCCCCCCCACCCCCCCCCCCCCCCACCCCCCCCCCCCCCCACCCCCCCCCCCCCCCACCCCCCCCCCCCCCCACCCCCCCCCCCCCCCACCCCCCCCCCCCCCCACCCCCCCCCCCCCCCACCCCCCCCCCCCCCCACCCCCCCCCCCCCCCACCCCCCCCCCCCCCCACCCCCCCCCCCCCCCACCCCCCCCCCCCCCCACCCCCCCCCCCCCCCACCCCCCCCCCCCCCCACCCCCCCCCCCCCCCACCCCCCCCCCCCCCCACCCCCCCCCCCCCCCACCCCCCCCCCCCCCCACCCCCCCCCCCCCCCACCCCCCCCCCCCCCCACCCCCCCCCCCCCCCACCCCCCCCCCCCCCCACCCCCCCCCCCCCCCACCCCCCCCCCCCCCCACCCCCCCCCCCCCCCACCCCCCCCCCCCCCCACCCCCCCCCCCCCCCACCCCCCCCCCCCCCCACCCCCCCCCCCCCCCACCCCCCCCCCCCCCCACCCCCCCCCCCCCCCACCCCCCCCCCCCCCCACCCCCCCCCCCCCCCACCCCCCCCCCCCCCCACCCCCCCCCCCCCCCACCCCCCCCCCCCCCCACCCCCCCCCCCCCCCACCCCCCCCCCCCCCCACCCCCCCCCCCCCCCACCCCCCCCCCCCCCCACCCCCCCCCCCCCCCACCCCCCCCCCCCCCCACCCCCCCCCCCCCCCACCCCCCCCCCCCCCCACCCCCCCCCCCCCCCACCCCCCCCCCCCCCCACCCCCCCCCCCCCCCACCCCCCCCCCCCCCCACCCCCCCCCCCCCCCACCCCCCCCCCCCCCCACCCCCCCCCCCCCCCACCCCCCCCCCCCCCCACCCCCCCCCCCCCCCACCCCCCCCCCCCCCCACCCCCCCCCCCCCCCACCCCCCCCCCCCCCCACCCCCCCCCCCCCCCACCCCCCCCCCCCCCCACCCCCCCCCCCCCCCACCCCCCCCCCCCCCCACCCCCCCCCCCCCCCACCCCCCCCCCCCCCCACCCCCCCCCCCCCCCACCCCCCCCCCCCCCCACCCCCCCCCCCCCCCACCCCCCCCCCCCCCCACCCCCCCCCCCCCCCACCCCCCCCCCCCCCCACCCCCCCCCCCCCCCACCCCCCCCCCCCCCCACCCCCCCCCCCCCCCACCCCCCCCCCCCCCCACCCCCCCCCCCCCCCACCCCCCCCCCCCCCCACCCCCCCCCCCCCCCACCCCCCCCCCCCCCCACCCCCCCCCCCCCCCACCCCCCCCCCCCCCCACCCCCCCCCCCCCCCACCCCCCCCCCCCCCCACCCCCCCCCCCCCCCACCCCCCCCCCCCCCCACCCCCCCCCCCCCCCACCCCCCCCCCCCCCCACCCCCCCCCCCCCCCACCCCCCCCCCCCCCCACCCCCCCCCCCCCCCACCCCCCCCCCCCCCCACCCCCCCCCCCCCCCACCCCCCCCCCCCCCCACCCCCCCCCCCCCCCACCCCCCCCCCCCCCCACCCCCCCCCCCCCCCACCCCCCCCCCCCCCCACCCCCCCCCCCCCCCACCCCCCCCCCCCCCCACCCCCCCCCCCCCCCACCCCCCCCCCCCCCCACCCCCCCCCCCCCCCACCCCCCCCCCCCCCCACCCCCCCCCCCCCCCACCCCCCCCCCCCCCCACCCCCCCCCCCCCCCACCCCCCCCCCCCCCCACCCCCCCCCCCCCCCACCCCCCCCCCCCCCCACCCCCCCCCCCCCCCACCCCCCCCCCCCCCCACCCCCCCCCCCCCCCACCCCCCCCCCCCCCCACCCCCCCCCCCCCCCACCCCCCCCCCCCCCCACCCCCCCCCCCCCCCACCCCCCCCCCCCCCCACCCCCCCCCCCCCCCACCCCCCCCCCCCCCCACCCCCCCCCCCCCCCACCCCCCCCCCCCCCCACCCCCCCCCCCCCCCACCCCCCCCCCCCCCCACCCCCCCCCCCCCCCACCCCCCCCCCCCCCCACCCCCCCCCCCCCCCACCCCCCCCCCCCCCCACCCCCCCCCCCCCCCACCCCCCCCCCCCCCCACCCCCCCCCCCCCCCACCCCCCCCCCCCCCCACCCCCCCCCCCCCCCACCCCCCCCCCCCCCCACCCCCCCCCCCCCCCACCCCCCCCCCCCCCCACCCCCCCCCCCCCCCACCCCCCCCCCCCCCCACCCCCCCCCCCCCCCACCCCCCCCCCCCCCCACCCCCCCCCCCCCCCACCCCCCCCCCCCCCCACCCCCCCCCCCCCCCACCCCCCCCCCCCCCCACCCCCCCCCCCCCCCACCCCCCCCCCCCCCCACCCCCCCCCCCCCCCACCCCCCCCCCCCCCCACCCCCCCCCCCCCCCACCCCCCCCCCCCCCCACCCCCCCCCCCCCCCACCCCCCCCCCCCCCCACCCCCCCCCCCCCCCACCCCCCCCCCCCCCCACCCCCCCCCCCCCCCACCCCCCCCCCCCCCCACCCCCCCCCCCCCCCACCCCCCCCCCCCCCCACCCCCCCCCCCCCCCACCCCCCCCCCCCCCCACCCCCCCCCCCCCCCACCCCCCCCCCCCCCCACCCCCCCCCCCCCCCACCCCCCCCCCCCCCCACCCCCCCCCCCCCCCACCCCCCCCCCCCCCCACCCCCCCCCCCCCCCACCCCCCCCCCCCCCCACCCCCCCCCCCCCCCACCCCCCCCCCCCCCCACCCCCCCCCCCCCCCACCCCCCCCCCCCCCCACCCCCCCCCCCCCCCACCCCCCCCCCCCCCCACCCCCCCCCCCCCCCACCCCCCCCCCCCCCCACCCCCCCCCCCCCCCACCCCCCCCCCCCCCCACCCCCCCCCCCCCCCACCCCCCCCCCCCCCCACCCCCCCCCCCCCCCACCCCCCCCCCCCCCCACCCCCCCCCCCCCCCACCCCCCCCCCCCCCCACCCCCCCCCCCCCCCACCCCCCCCCCCCCCCACCCCCCCCCCCCCCCACCCCCCCCCCCCCCCACCCCCCCCCCCCCCCACCCCCCCCCCCCCCCACCCCCCCCCCCCCCCACCCCCCCCCCCCCCCACCCCCCCCCCCCCCCACCCCCCCCCCCCCCCACCCCCCCCCCCCCCCACCCCCCCCCCCCCCCACCCCCCCCCCCCCCCACCCCCCCCCCCCCCCACCCCCCCCCCCCCCCACCCCCCCCCCCCCCCACCCCCCCCCCCCCCCACCCCCCCCCCCCCCCACCCCCCCCCCCCCCCACCCCCCCCCCCCCCCACCCCCCCCCCCCCCCACCCCCCCCCCCCCCCACCCCCCCCCCCCCCCACCCCCCCCCCCCCCCACCCCCCCCCCCCCCCACCCCCCCCCCCCCCCACCCCCCCCCCCCCCCACCCCCCCCCCCCCCCACCCCCCCCCCCCCCCACCCCCCCCCCCCCCCACCCCCCCCCCCCCCCACCCCCCCCCCCCCCCACCCCCCCCCCCCCCCACCCCCCCCCCCCCCCACCCCCCCCCCCCCCCACCCCCCCCCCCCCCCACCCCCCCCCCCCCCCACCCCCCCCCCCCCCCACCCCCCCCCCCCCCCACCCCCCCCCCCCCCCACCCCCCCCCCCCCCCACCCCCCCCCCCCCCCACCCCCCCCCCCCCCCACCCCCCCCCCCCCCCACCCCCCCCCCCCCCCACCCCCCCCCCCCCCCACCCCCCCCCCCCCCCACCCCCCCCCCCCCCCACCCCCCCCCCCCCCCACCCCCCCCCCCCCCCACCCCCCCCCCCCCCCACCCCCCCCCCCCCCCACCCCCCCCCCCCCCCACCCCCCCCCCCCCCCACCCCCCCCCCCCCCCACCCCCCCCCCCCCCCACCCCCCCCCCCCCCCACCCCCCCCCCCCCCCACCCCCCCCCCCCCCCACCCCCCCCCCCCCCCACCCCCCCCCCCCCCCACCCCCCCCCCCCCCCACCCCCCCCCCCCCCCACCCCCCCCCCCCCCCACCCCCCCCCCCCCCCACCCCCCCCCCCCCCCACCCCCCCCCCCCCCCACCCCCCCCCCCCCCCACCCCCCCCCCCCCCCACCCCCCCCCCCCCCCACCCCCCCCCCCCCCCACCCCCCCCCCCCCCCACCCCCCCCCCCCCCCACCCCCCCCCCCCCCCACCCCCCCCCCCCCCCACCCCCCCCCCCCCCCACCCCCCCCCCCCCCCACCCCCCCCCCCCCCCACCCCCCCCCCCCCCCACCCCCCCCCCCCCCCACCCCCCCCCCCCCCCACCCCCCCCCCCCCCCACCCCCCCCCCCCCCCACCCCCCCCCCCCCCCACCCCCCCCCCCCCCCACCCCCCCCCCCCCCCACCCCCCCCCCCCCCCACCCCCCCCCCCCCCCACCCCCCCCCCCCCCCACCCCCCCCCCCCCCCACCCCCCCCCCCCCCCACCCCCCCCCCCCCCCACCCCCCCCCCCCCCCACCCCCCCCCCCCCCCACCCCCCCCCCCCCCCACCCCCCCCCCCCCCCACCCCCCCCCCCCCCCACCCCCCCCCCCCCCCACCCCCCCCCCCCCCCACCCCCCCCCCCCCCCACCCCCCCCCCCCCCCACCCCCCCCCCCCCCCACCCCCCCCCCCCCCCACCCCCCCCCCCCCCCACCCCCCCCCCCCCCCACCCCCCCCCCCCCCCACCCCCCCCCCCCCCCACCCCCCCCCCCCCCCACCCCCCCCCCCCCCCACCCCCCCCCCCCCCCACCCCCCCCCCCCCCCACCCCCCCCCCCCCCCACCCCCCCCCCCCCCCACCCCCCCCCCCCCCCACCCCCCCCCCCCCCCACCCCCCCCCCCCCCCACCCCCCCCCCCCCCCACCCCCCCCCCCCCCCACCCCCCCCCCCCCCCACCCCCCCCCCCCCCCACCCCCCCCCCCCCCCACCCCCCCCCCCCCCCACCCCCCCCCCCCCCCACCCCCCCCCCCCCCCACCCCCCCCCCCCCCCACCCCCCCCCCCCCCCACCCCCCCCCCCCCCCACCCCCCCCCCCCCCCACCCCCCCCCCCCCCCACCCCCCCCCCCCCCCACCCCCCCCCCCCCCCACCCCCCCCCCCCCCCACCCCCCCCCCCCCCCACCCCCCCCCCCCCCCACCCCCCCCCCCCCCCACCCCCCCCCCCCCCCACCCCCCCCCCCCCCCACCCCCCCCCCCCCCCACCCCCCCCCCCCCCCACCCCCCCCCCCCCCCACCCCCCCCCCCCCCCACCCCCCCCCCCCCCCACCCCCCCCCCCCCCCACCCCCCCCCCCCCCCACCCCCCCCCCCCCCCACCCCCCCCCCCCCCCACCCCCCCCCCCCCCCACCCCCCCCCCCCCCCACCCCCCCCCCCCCCCACCCCCCCCCCCCCCCACCCCCCCCCCCCCCCACCCCCCCCCCCCCCCACCCCCCCCCCCCCCCACCCCCCCCCCCCCCCACCCCCCCCCCCCCCCACCCCCCCCCCCCCCCACCCCCCCCCCCCCCCACCCCCCCCCCCCCCCACCCCCCCCCCCCCCCACCCCCCCCCCCCCCCACCCCCCCCCCCCCCCACCCCCCCCCCCCCCCACCCCCCCCCCCCCCCACCCCCCCCCCCCCCCACCCCCCCCCCCCCCCACCCCCCCCCCCCCCCACCCCCCCCCCCCCCCACCCCCCCCCCCCCCCACCCCCCCCCCCCCCCACCCCCCCCCCCCCCCACCCCCCCCCCCCCCCACCCCCCCCCCCCCCCACCCCCCCCCCCCCCCACCCCCCCCCCCCCCCACCCCCCCCCCCCCCCACCCCCCCCCCCCCCCACCCCCCCCCCCCCCCACCCCCCCCCCCCCCCACCCCCCCCCCCCCCCACCCCCCCCCCCCCCCACCCCCCCCCCCCCCCACCCCCCCCCCCCCCCACCCCCCCCCCCCCCCACCCCCCCCCCCCCCCACCCCCCCCCCCCCCCACCCCCCCCCCCCCCCACCCCCCCCCCCCCCCACCCCCCCCCCCCCCCACCCCCCCCCCCCCCCACCCCCCCCCCCCCCCACCCCCCCCCCCCCCCACCCCCCCCCCCCCCCACCCCCCCCCCCCCCCACCCCCCCCCCCCCCCACCCCCCCCCCCCCCCACCCCCCCCCCCCCCCACCCCCCCCCCCCCCCACCCCCCCCCCCCCCCACCCCCCCCCCCCCCCACCCCCCCCCCCCCCCACCCCCCCCCCCCCCCACCCCCCCCCCCCCCCACCCCCCCCCCCCCCCACCCCCCCCCCCCCCCACCCCCCCCCCCCCCCACCCCCCCCCCCCCCCACCCCCCCCCCCCCCCACCCCCCCCCCCCCCCACCCCCCCCCCCCCCCACCCCCCCCCCCCCCCACCCCCCCCCCCCCCCACCCCCCCCCCCCCCCACCCCCCCCCCCCCCCACCCCCCCCCCCCCCCACCCCCCCCCCCCCCCACCCCCCCCCCCCCCCACCCCCCCCCCCCCCCACCCCCCCCCCCCCCCACCCCCCCCCCCCCCCACCCCCCCCCCCCCCCACCCCCCCCCCCCCCCACCCCCCCCCCCCCCCACCCCCCCCCCCCCCCACCCCCCCCCCCCCCCACCCCCCCCCCCCCCCACCCCCCCCCCCCCCCACCCCCCCCCCCCCCCACCCCCCCCCCCCCCCACCCCCCCCCCCCCCCACCCCCCCCCCCCCCCACCCCCCCCCCCCCCCACCCCCCCCCCCCCCCACCCCCCCCCCCCCCCACCCCCCCCCCCCCCCACCCCCCCCCCCCCCCACCCCCCCCCCCCCCCACCCCCCCCCCCCCCCACCCCCCCCCCCCCCCACCCCCCCCCCCCCCCACCCCCCCCCCCCCCCACCCCCCCCCCCCCCCACCCCCCCCCCCCCCCACCCCCCCCCCCCCCCACCCCCCCCCCCCCCCACCCCCCCCCCCCCCCACCCCCCCCCCCCCCCACCCCCCCCCCCCCCCACCCCCCCCCCCCCCCACCCCCCCCCCCCCCCACCCCCCCCCCCCCCCACCCCCCCCCCCCCCCACCCCCCCCCCCCCCCACCCCCCCCCCCCCCCACCCCCCCCCCCCCCCACCCCCCCCCCCCCCCACCCCCCCCCCCCCCCACCCCCCCCCCCCCCCACCCCCCCCCCCCCCCACCCCCCCCCCCCCCCACCCCCCCCCCCCCCCACCCCCCCCCCCCCCCACCCCCCCCCCCCCCCACCCCCCCCCCCCCCCACCCCCCCCCCCCCCCACCCCCCCCCCCCCCCACCCCCCCCCCCCCCCACCCCCCCCCCCCCCCACCCCCCCCCCCCCCCACCCCCCCCCCCCCCCACCCCCCCCCCCCCCCACCCCCCCCCCCCCCCACCCCCCCCCCCCCCCACCCCCCCCCCCCCCCACCCCCCCCCCCCCCCACCCCCCCCCCCCCCCACCCCCCCCCCCCCCCACCCCCCCCCCCCCCCACCCCCCCCCCCCCCCACCCCCCCCCCCCCCCACCCCCCCCCCCCCCCACCCCCCCCCCCCCCCACCCCCCCCCCCCCCCACCCCCCCCCCCCCCCACCCCCCCCCCCCCCCACCCCCCCCCCCCCCCACCCCCCCCCCCCCCCACCCCCCCCCCCCCCCACCCCCCCCCCCCCCCACCCCCCCCCCCCCCCACCCCCCCCCCCCCCCACCCCCCCCCCCCCCCACCCCCCCCCCCCCCCACCCCCCCCCCCCCCCACCCCCCCCCCCCCCCACCCCCCCCCCCCCCCACCCCCCCCCCCCCCCACCCCCCCCCCCCCCCACCCCCCCCCCCCCCCACCCCCCCCCCCCCCCACCCCCCCCCCCCCCCACCCCCCCCCCCCCCCACCCCCCCCCCCCCCCACCCCCCCCCCCCCCCACCCCCCCCCCCCCCCACCCCCCCCCCCCCCCACCCCCCCCCCCCCCCACCCCCCCCCCCCCCCACCCCCCCCCCCCCCCACCCCCCCCCCCCCCCACCCCCCCCCCCCCCCACCCCCCCCCCCCCCCACCCCCCCCCCCCCCCACCCCCCCCCCCCCCCACCCCCCCCCCCCCCCACCCCCCCCCCCCCCCACCCCCCCCCCCCCCCACCCCCCCCCCCCCCCACCCCCCCCCCCCCCCACCCCCCCCCCCCCCCACCCCCCCCCCCCCCCACCCCCCCCCCCCCCCACCCCCCCCCCCCCCCACCCCCCCCCCCCCCCACCCCCCCCCCCCCCCACCCCCCCCCCCCCCCACCCCCCCCCCCCCCCACCCCCCCCCCCCCCCACCCCCCCCCCCCCCCACCCCCCCCCCCCCCCACCCCCCCCCCCCCCCACCCCCCCCCCCCCCCACCCCCCCCCCCCCCCACCCCCCCCCCCCCCCACCCCCCCCCCCCCCCACCCCCCCCCCCCCCCACCCCCCCCCCCCCCCACCCCCCCCCCCCCCCACCCCCCCCCCCCCCCACCCCCCCCCCCCCCCACCCCCCCCCCCCCCCACCCCCCCCCCCCCCCACCCCCCCCCCCCCCCACCCCCCCCCCCCCCCACCCCCCCCCCCCCCCACCCCCCCCCCCCCCCACCCCCCCCCCCCCCCACCCCCCCCCCCCCCCACCCCCCCCCCCCCCCACCCCCCCCCCCCCCCACCCCCCCCCCCCCCCACCCCCCCCCCCCCCCACCCCCCCCCCCCCCCACCCCCCCCCCCCCCCACCCCCCCCCCCCCCCACCCCCCCCCCCCCCCACCCCCCCCCCCCCCCACCCCCCCCCCCCCCCACCCCCCCCCCCCCCCACCCCCCCCCCCCCCCACCCCCCCCCCCCCCCACCCCCCCCCCCCCCCACCCCCCCCCCCCCCCACCCCCCCCCCCCCCCACCCCCCCCCCCCCCCACCCCCCCCCCCCCCCACCCCCCCCCCCCCCCACCCCCCCCCCCCCCCACCCCCCCCCCCCCCCACCCCCCCCCCCCCCCACCCCCCCCCCCCCCCACCCCCCCCCCCCCCCACCCCCCCCCCCCCCCACCCCCCCCCCCCCCCACCCCCCCCCCCCCCCACCCCCCCCCCCCCCCACCCCCCCCCCCCCCCACCCCCCCCCCCCCCCACCCCCCCCCCCCCCCACCCCCCCCCCCCCCCACCCCCCCCCCCCCCCACCCCCCCCCCCCCCCACCCCCCCCCCCCCCCACCCCCCCCCCCCCCCACCCCCCCCCCCCCCCACCCCCCCCCCCCCCCACCCCCCCCCCCCCCCACCCCCCCCCCCCCCCACCCCCCCCCCCCCCCACCCCCCCCCCCCCCCACCCCCCCCCCCCCCCACCCCCCCCCCCCCCCACCCCCCCCCCCCCCCACCCCCCCCCCCCCCCACCCCCCCCCCCCCCCACCCCCCCCCCCCCCCACCCCCCCCCCCCCCCACCCCCCCCCCCCCCCACCCCCCCCCCCCCCCACCCCCCCCCCCCCCCACCCCCCCCCCCCCCCACCCCCCCCCCCCCCCACCCCCCCCCCCCCCCACCCCCCCCCCCCCCCACCCCCCCCCCCCCCCACCCCCCCCCCCCCCCACCCCCCCCCCCCCCCACCCCCCCCCCCCCCCACCCCCCCCCCCCCCCACCCCCCCCCCCCCCCACCCCCCCCCCCCCCCACCCCCCCCCCCCCCCACCCCCCCCCCCCCCCACCCCCCCCCCCCCCCACCCCCCCCCCCCCCCACCCCCCCCCCCCCCCACCCCCCCCCCCCCCCACCCCCCCCCCCCCCCACCCCCCCCCCCCCCCACCCCCCCCCCCCCCCACCCCCCCCCCCCCCCACCCCCCCCCCCCCCCACCCCCCCCCCCCCCCACCCCCCCCCCCCCCCACCCCCCCCCCCCCCCACCCCCCCCCCCCCCCACCCCCCCCCCCCCCCACCCCCCCCCCCCCCCACCCCCCCCCCCCCCCACCCCCCCCCCCCCCCACCCCCCCCCCCCCCCACCCCCCCCCCCCCCCACCCCCCCCCCCCCCCACCCCCCCCCCCCCCCACCCCCCCCCCCCCCCACCCCCCCCCCCCCCCACCCCCCCCCCCCCCCACCCCCCCCCCCCCCCACCCCCCCCCCCCCCCACCCCCCCCCCCCCCCACCCCCCCCCCCCCCCACCCCCCCCCCCCCCCACCCCCCCCCCCCCCCACCCCCCCCCCCCCCCACCCCCCCCCCCCCCCACCCCCCCCCCCCCCCACCCCCCCCCCCCCCCACCCCCCCCCCCCCCCACCCCCCCCCCCCCCCACCCCCCCCCCCCCCCACCCCCCCCCCCCCCCACCCCCCCCCCCCCCCACCCCCCCCCCCCCCCACCCCCCCCCCCCCCCACCCCCCCCCCCCCCCACCCCCCCCCCCCCCCACCCCCCCCCCCCCCCACCCCCCCCCCCCCCCACCCCCCCCCCCCCCCACCCCCCCCCCCCCCCACCCCCCCCCCCCCCCACCCCCCCCCCCCCCCACCCCCCCCCCCCCCCACCCCCCCCCCCCCCCACCCCCCCCCCCCCCCACCCCCCCCCCCCCCCACCCCCCCCCCCCCCCACCCCCCCCCCCCCCCACCCCCCCCCCCCCCCACCCCCCCCCCCCCCCACCCCCCCCCCCCCCCACCCCCCCCCCCCCCCACCCCCCCCCCCCCCCACCCCCCCCCCCCCCCACCCCCCCCCCCCCCCACCCCCCCCCCCCCCCACCCCCCCCCCCCCCCACCCCCCCCCCCCCCCACCCCCCCCCCCCCCCACCCCCCCCCCCCCCCACCCCCCCCCCCCCCCACCCCCCCCCCCCCCCACCCCCCCCCCCCCCCACCCCCCCCCCCCCCCACCCCCCCCCCCCCCCACCCCCCCCCCCCCCCACCCCCCCCCCCCCCCACCCCCCCCCCCCCCCACCCCCCCCCCCCCCCACCCCCCCCCCCCCCCACCCCCCCCCCCCCCCACCCCCCCCCCCCCCCACCCCCCCCCCCCCCCACCCCCCCCCCCCCCCACCCCCCCCCCCCCCCACCCCCCCCCCCCCCCACCCCCCCCCCCCCCCACCCCCCCCCCCCCCCACCCCCCCCCCCCCCCACCCCCCCCCCCCCCCACCCCCCCCCCCCCCCACCCCCCCCCCCCCCCACCCCCCCCCCCCCCCACCCCCCCCCCCCCCCACCCCCCCCCCCCCCCACCCCCCCCCCCCCCCACCCCCCCCCCCCCCCACCCCCCCCCCCCCCCACCCCCCCCCCCCCCCACCCCCCCCCCCCCCCACCCCCCCCCCCCCCCACCCCCCCCCCCCCCCACCCCCCCCCCCCCCCACCCCCCCCCCCCCCCACCCCCCCCCCCCCCCACCCCCCCCCCCCCCCACCCCCCCCCCCCCCCACCCCCCCCCCCCCCCACCCCCCCCCCCCCCCACCCCCCCCCCCCCCCACCCCCCCCCCCCCCCACCCCCCCCCCCCCCCACCCCCCCCCCCCCCCACCCCCCCCCCCCCCCACCCCCCCCCCCCCCCACCCCCCCCCCCCCCCACCCCCCCCCCCCCCCACCCCCCCCCCCCCCCACCCCCCCCCCCCCCCACCCCCCCCCCCCCCCACCCCCCCCCCCCCCCACCCCCCCCCCCCCCCACCCCCCCCCCCCCCCACCCCCCCCCCCCCCCACCCCCCCCCCCCCCCACCCCCCCCCCCCCCCACCCCCCCCCCCCCCCACCCCCCCCCCCCCCCACCCCCCCCCCCCCCCACCCCCCCCCCCCCCCACCCCCCCCCCCCCCCACCCCCCCCCCCCCCCACCCCCCCCCCCCCCCACCCCCCCCCCCCCCCACCCCCCCCCCCCCCCACCCCCCCCCCCCCCCACCCCCCCCCCCCCCCACCCCCCCCCCCCCCCACCCCCCCCCCCCCCCACCCCCCCCCCCCCCCACCCCCCCCCCCCCCCACCCCCCCCCCCCCCCACCCCCCCCCCCCCCCACCCCCCCCCCCCCCCACCCCCCCCCCCCCCCACCCCCCCCCCCCCCCACCCCCCCCCCCCCCCACCCCCCCCCCCCCCCACCCCCCCCCCCCCCCACCCCCCCCCCCCCCCACCCCCCCCCCCCCCCACCCCCCCCCCCCCCCACCCCCCCCCCCCCCCACCCCCCCCCCCCCCCACCCCCCCCCCCCCCCACCCCCCCCCCCCCCCACCCCCCCCCCCCCCCACCCCCCCCCCCCCCCACCCCCCCCCCCCCCCACCCCCCCCCCCCCCCACCCCCCCCCCCCCCCACCCCCCCCCCCCCCCACCCCCCCCCCCCCCCACCCCCCCCCCCCCCCACCCCCCCCCCCCCCCACCCCCCCCCCCCCCCACCCCCCCCCCCCCCCACCCCCCCCCCCCCCCACCCCCCCCCCCCCCCACCCCCCCCCCCCCCCACCCCCCCCCCCCCCCACCCCCCCCCCCCCCCACCCCCCCCCCCCCCCACCCCCCCCCCCCCCCACCCCCCCCCCCCCCCACCCCCCCCCCCCCCCACCCCCCCCCCCCCCCACCCCCCCCCCCCCCCACCCCCCCCCCCCCCCACCCCCCCCCCCCCCCACCCCCCCCCCCCCCCACCCCCCCCCCCCCCCACCCCCCCCCCCCCCCACCCCCCCCCCCCCCCACCCCCCCCCCCCCCCACCCCCCCCCCCCCCCACCCCCCCCCCCCCCCACCCCCCCCCCCCCCCACCCCCCCCCCCCCCCACCCCCCCCCCCCCCCACCCCCCCCCCCCCCCACCCCCCCCCCCCCCCACCCCCCCCCCCCCCCACCCCCCCCCCCCCCCACCCCCCCCCCCCCCCACCCCCCCCCCCCCCCACCCCCCCCCCCCCCCACCCCCCCCCCCCCCCACCCCCCCCCCCCCCCACCCCCCCCCCCCCCCACCCCCCCCCCCCCCCACCCCCCCCCCCCCCCACCCCCCCCCCCCCCCACCCCCCCCCCCCCCCACCCCCCCCCCCCCCCACCCCCCCCCCCCCCCACCCCCCCCCCCCCCCACCCCCCCCCCCCCCCACCCCCCCCCCCCCCCACCCCCCCCCCCCCCCACCCCCCCCCCCCCCCACCCCCCCCCCCCCCCACCCCCCCCCCCCCCCACCCCCCCCCCCCCCCACCCCCCCCCCCCCCCACCCCCCCCCCCCCCCACCCCCCCCCCCCCCCACCCCCCCCCCCCCCCACCCCCCCCCCCCCCCACCCCCCCCCCCCCCCACCCCCCCCCCCCCCCACCCCCCCCCCCCCCCACCCCCCCCCCCCCCCACCCCCCCCCCCCCCCACCCCCCCCCCCCCCCACCCCCCCCCCCCCCCACCCCCCCCCCCCCCCACCCCCCCCCCCCCCCACCCCCCCCCCCCCCCACCCCCCCCCCCCCCCACCCCCCCCCCCCCCCACCCCCCCCCCCCCCCACCCCCCCCCCCCCCCACCCCCCCCCCCCCCCACCCCCCCCCCCCCCCACCCCCCCCCCCCCCCACCCCCCCCCCCCCCCACCCCCCCCCCCCCCCACCCCCCCCCCCCCCCACCCCCCCCCCCCCCCACCCCCCCCCCCCCCCACCCCCCCCCCCCCCCACCCCCCCCCCCCCCCACCCCCCCCCCCCCCCACCCCCCCCCCCCCCCACCCCCCCCCCCCCCCACCCCCCCCCCCCCCCACCCCCCCCCCCCCCCACCCCCCCCCCCCCCCACCCCCCCCCCCCCCCACCCCCCCCCCCCCCCACCCCCCCCCCCCCCCACCCCCCCCCCCCCCCACCCCCCCCCCCCCCCACCCCCCCCCCCCCCCACCCCCCCCCCCCCCCACCCCCCCCCCCCCCCACCCCCCCCCCCCCCCACCCCCCCCCCCCCCCACCCCCCCCCCCCCCCACCCCCCCCCCCCCCCACCCCCCCCCCCCCCCACCCCCCCCCCCCCCCACCCCCCCCCCCCCCCACCCCCCCCCCCCCCCACCCCCCCCCCCCCCCACCCCCCCCCCCCCCCACCCCCCCCCCCCCCCACCCCCCCCCCCCCCCACCCCCCCCCCCCCCCACCCCCCCCCCCCCCCACCCCCCCCCCCCCCCACCCCCCCCCCCCCCCACCCCCCCCCCCCCCCACCCCCCCCCCCCCCCACCCCCCCCCCCCCCCACCCCCCCCCCCCCCCACCCCCCCCCCCCCCCACCCCCCCCCCCCCCCACCCCCCCCCCCCCCCACCCCCCCCCCCCCCCACCCCCCCCCCCCCCCACCCCCCCCCCCCCCCACCCCCCCCCCCCCCCACCCCCCCCCCCCCCCACCCCCCCCCCCCCCCACCCCCCCCCCCCCCCACCCCCCCCCCCCCCCACCCCCCCCCCCCCCCACCCCCCCCCCCCCCCACCCCCCCCCCCCCCCACCCCCCCCCCCCCCCACCCCCCCCCCCCCCCACCCCCCCCCCCCCCCACCCCCCCCCCCCCCCACCCCCCCCCCCCCCCACCCCCCCCCCCCCCCACCCCCCCCCCCCCCCACCCCCCCCCCCCCCCACCCCCCCCCCCCCCCACCCCCCCCCCCCCCCACCCCCCCCCCCCCCCACCCCCCCCCCCCCCCACCCCCCCCCCCCCCCACCCCCCCCCCCCCCCACCCCCCCCCCCCCCCACCCCCCCCCCCCCCCACCCCCCCCCCCCCCCACCCCCCCCCCCCCCCACCCCCCCCCCCCCCCACCCCCCCCCCCCCCCACCCCCCCCCCCCCCCACCCCCCCCCCCCCCCACCCCCCCCCCCCCCCACCCCCCCCCCCCCCCACCCCCCCCCCCCCCCACCCCCCCCCCCCCCCACCCCCCCCCCCCCCCACCCCCCCCCCCCCCCACCCCCCCCCCCCCCCACCCCCCCCCCCCCCCACCCCCCCCCCCCCCCACCCCCCCCCCCCCCCACCCCCCCCCCCCCCCACCCCCCCCCCCCCCCACCCCCCCCCCCCCCCACCCCCCCCCCCCCCCACCCCCCCCCCCCCCCACCCCCCCCCCCCCCCACCCCCCCCCCCCCCCACCCCCCCCCCCCCCCACCCCCCCCCCCCCCCACCCCCCCCCCCCCCCACCCCCCCCCCCCCCCACCCCCCCCCCCCCCCACCCCCCCCCCCCCCCACCCCCCCCCCCCCCCACCCCCCCCCCCCCCCACCCCCCCCCCCCCCCACCCCCCCCCCCCCCCACCCCCCCCCCCCCCCACCCCCCCCCCCCCCCACCCCCCCCCCCCCCCACCCCCCCCCCCCCCCACCCCCCCCCCCCCCCACCCCCCCCCCCCCCCACCCCCCCCCCCCCCCACCCCCCCCCCCCCCCACCCCCCCCCCCCCCCACCCCCCCCCCCCCCCACCCCCCCCCCCCCCCACCCCCCCCCCCCCCCACCCCCCCCCCCCCCCACCCCCCCCCCCCCCCACCCCCCCCCCCCCCCACCCCCCCCCCCCCCCACCCCCCCCCCCCCCCACCCCCCCCCCCCCCCACCCCCCCCCCCCCCCACCCCCCCCCCCCCCCACCCCCCCCCCCCCCCACCCCCCCCCCCCCCCACCCCCCCCCCCCCCCACCCCCCCCCCCCCCCACCCCCCCCCCCCCCCACCCCCCCCCCCCCCCACCCCCCCCCCCCCCCACCCCCCCCCCCCCCCACCCCCCCCCCCCCCCACCCCCCCCCCCCCCCACCCCCCCCCCCCCCCACCCCCCCCCCCCCCCACCCCCCCCCCCCCCCACCCCCCCCCCCCCCCACCCCCCCCCCCCCCCACCCCCCCCCCCCCCCACCCCCCCCCCCCCCCACCCCCCCCCCCCCCCACCCCCCCCCCCCCCCACCCCCCCCCCCCCCCACCCCCCCCCCCCCCCACCCCCCCCCCCCCCCACCCCCCCCCCCCCCCACCCCCCCCCCCCCCCACCCCCCCCCCCCCCCACCCCCCCCCCCCCCCACCCCCCCCCCCCCCCACCCCCCCCCCCCCCCACCCCCCCCCCCCCCCACCCCCCCCCCCCCCCACCCCCCCCCCCCCCCACCCCCCCCCCCCCCCACCCCCCCCCCCCCCCACCCCCCCCCCCCCCCACCCCCCCCCCCCCCCACCCCCCCCCCCCCCCACCCCCCCCCCCCCCCACCCCCCCCCCCCCCCACCCCCCCCCCCCCCCACCCCCCCCCCCCCCCACCCCCCCCCCCCCCCACCCCCCCCCCCCCCCACCCCCCCCCCCCCCCACCCCCCCCCCCCCCCACCCCCCCCCCCCCCCACCCCCCCCCCCCCCCACCCCCCCCCCCCCCCACCCCCCCCCCCCCCCACCCCCCCCCCCCCCCACCCCCCCCCCCCCCCACCCCCCCCCCCCCCCACCCCCCCCCCCCCCCACCCCCCCCCCCCCCCACCCCCCCCCCCCCCCACCCCCCCCCCCCCCCACCCCCCCCCCCCCCCACCCCCCCCCCCCCCCACCCCCCCCCCCCCCCACCCCCCCCCCCCCCCACCCCCCCCCCCCCCCACCCCCCCCCCCCCCCACCCCCCCCCCCCCCCACCCCCCCCCCCCCCCACCCCCCCCCCCCCCCACCCCCCCCCCCCCCCACCCCCCCCCCCCCCCACCCCCCCCCCCCCCCACCCCCCCCCCCCCCCACCCCCCCCCCCCCCCACCCCCCCCCCCCCCCACCCCCCCCCCCCCCCACCCCCCCCCCCCCCCACCCCCCCCCCCCCCCACCCCCCCCCCCCCCCACCCCCCCCCCCCCCCACCCCCCCCCCCCCCCACCCCCCCCCCCCCCCACCCCCCCCCCCCCCCACCCCCCCCCCCCCCCACCCCCCCCCCCCCCCACCCCCCCCCCCCCCCACCCCCCCCCCCCCCCACCCCCCCCCCCCCCCACCCCCCCCCCCCCCCACCCCCCCCCCCCCCCACCCCCCCCCCCCCCCACCCCCCCCCCCCCCCACCCCCCCCCCCCCCCACCCCCCCCCCCCCCCACCCCCCCCCCCCCCCACCCCCCCCCCCCCCCACCCCCCCCCCCCCCCACCCCCCCCCCCCCCCACCCCCCCCCCCCCCCACCCCCCCCCCCCCCCACCCCCCCCCCCCCCCACCCCCCCCCCCCCCCACCCCCCCCCCCCCCCACCCCCCCCCCCCCCCACCCCCCCCCCCCCCCACCCCCCCCCCCCCCCACCCCCCCCCCCCCCCACCCCCCCCCCCCCCCACCCCCCCCCCCCCCCACCCCCCCCCCCCCCCACCCCCCCCCCCCCCCACCCCCCCCCCCCCCCACCCCCCCCCCCCCCCACCCCCCCCCCCCCCCACCCCCCCCCCCCCCCACCCCCCCCCCCCCCCACCCCCCCCCCCCCCCACCCCCCCCCCCCCCCACCCCCCCCCCCCCCCACCCCCCCCCCCCCCCACCCCCCCCCCCCCCCACCCCCCCCCCCCCCCACCCCCCCCCCCCCCCACCCCCCCCCCCCCCCACCCCCCCCCCCCCCCACCCCCCCCCCCCCCCACCCCCCCCCCCCCCCACCCCCCCCCCCCCCCACCCCCCCCCCCCCCCACCCCCCCCCCCCCCCACCCCCCCCCCCCCCCACCCCCCCCCCCCCCCACCCCCCCCCCCCCCCACCCCCCCCCCCCCCCACCCCCCCCCCCCCCCACCCCCCCCCCCCCCCACCCCCCCCCCCCCCCACCCCCCCCCCCCCCCACCCCCCCCCCCCCCCACCCCCCCCCCCCCCCACCCCCCCCCCCCCCCACCCCCCCCCCCCCCCACCCCCCCCCCCCCCCACCCCCCCCCCCCCCCACCCCCCCCCCCCCCCACCCCCCCCCCCCCCCACCCCCCCCCCCCCCCACCCCCCCCCCCCCCCACCCCCCCCCCCCCCCACCCCCCCCCCCCCCCACCCCCCCCCCCCCCCACCCCCCCCCCCCCCCACCCCCCCCCCCCCCCACCCCCCCCCCCCCCCACCCCCCCCCCCCCCCACCCCCCCCCCCCCCCACCCCCCCCCCCCCCCACCCCCCCCCCCCCCCACCCCCCCCCCCCCCCACCCCCCCCCCCCCCCACCCCCCCCCCCCCCCACCCCCCCCCCCCCCCACCCCCCCCCCCCCCCACCCCCCCCCCCCCCCACCCCCCCCCCCCCCCACCCCCCCCCCCCCCCACCCCCCCCCCCCCCCACCCCCCCCCCCCCCCACCCCCCCCCCCCCCCACCCCCCCCCCCCCCCACCCCCCCCCCCCCCCACCCCCCCCCCCCCCCACCCCCCCCCCCCCCCACCCCCCCCCCCCCCCACCCCCCCCCCCCCCCACCCCCCCCCCCCCCCACCCCCCCCCCCCCCCACCCCCCCCCCCCCCCACCCCCCCCCCCCCCCACCCCCCCCCCCCCCCACCCCCCCCCCCCCCCACCCCCCCCCCCCCCCACCCCCCCCCCCCCCCACCCCCCCCCCCCCCCACCCCCCCCCCCCCCCACCCCCCCCCCCCCCCACCCCCCCCCCCCCCCACCCCCCCCCCCCCCCACCCCCCCCCCCCCCCACCCCCCCCCCCCCCCACCCCCCCCCCCCCCCACCCCCCCCCCCCCCCACCCCCCCCCCCCCCCACCCCCCCCCCCCCCCACCCCCCCCCCCCCCCACCCCCCCCCCCCCCCACCCCCCCCCCCCCCCACCCCCCCCCCCCCCCACCCCCCCCCCCCCCCACCCCCCCCCCCCCCCACCCCCCCCCCCCCCCACCCCCCCCCCCCCCCACCCCCCCCCCCCCCCACCCCCCCCCCCCCCCACCCCCCCCCCCCCCCACCCCCCCCCCCCCCCACCCCCCCCCCCCCCCACCCCCCCCCCCCCCCACCCCCCCCCCCCCCCACCCCCCCCCCCCCCCACCCCCCCCCCCCCCCACCCCCCCCCCCCCCCACCCCCCCCCCCCCCCACCCCCCCCCCCCCCCACCCCCCCCCCCCCCCACCCCCCCCCCCCCCCACCCCCCCCCCCCCCCACCCCCCCCCCCCCCCACCCCCCCCCCCCCCCACCCCCCCCCCCCCCCACCCCCCCCCCCCCCCACCCCCCCCCCCCCCCACCCCCCCCCCCCCCCACCCCCCCCCCCCCCCACCCCCCCCCCCCCCCACCCCCCCCCCCCCCCACCCCCCCCCCCCCCCACCCCCCCCCCCCCCCACCCCCCCCCCCCCCCACCCCCCCCCCCCCCCACCCCCCCCCCCCCCCACCCCCCCCCCCCCCCACCCCCCCCCCCCCCCACCCCCCCCCCCCCCCACCCCCCCCCCCCCCCACCCCCCCCCCCCCCCACCCCCCCCCCCCCCCACCCCCCCCCCCCCCCACCCCCCCCCCCCCCCACCCCCCCCCCCCCCCACCCCCCCCCCCCCCCACCCCCCCCCCCCCCCACCCCCCCCCCCCCCCACCCCCCCCCCCCCCCACCCCCCCCCCCCCCCACCCCCCCCCCCCCCCACCCCCCCCCCCCCCCACCCCCCCCCCCCCCCACCCCCCCCCCCCCCCACCCCCCCCCCCCCCCACCCCCCCCCCCCCCCACCCCCCCCCCCCCCCACCCCCCCCCCCCCCCACCCCCCCCCCCCCCCACCCCCCCCCCCCCCCACCCCCCCCCCCCCCCACCCCCCCCCCCCCCCACCCCCCCCCCCCCCCACCCCCCCCCCCCCCCACCCCCCCCCCCCCCCACCCCCCCCCCCCCCCACCCCCCCCCCCCCCCACCCCCCCCCCCCCCCACCCCCCCCCCCCCCCACCCCCCCCCCCCCCCACCCCCCCCCCCCCCCACCCCCCCCCCCCCCCACCCCCCCCCCCCCCCACCCCCCCCCCCCCCCACCCCCCCCCCCCCCCACCCCCCCCCCCCCCCACCCCCCCCCCCCCCCACCCCCCCCCCCCCCCACCCCCCCCCCCCCCCACCCCCCCCCCCCCCCACCCCCCCCCCCCCCCACCCCCCCCCCCCCCCACCCCCCCCCCCCCCCACCCCCCCCCCCCCCCACCCCCCCCCCCCCCCACCCCCCCCCCCCCCCACCCCCCCCCCCCCCCACCCCCCCCCCCCCCCACCCCCCCCCCCCCCCACCCCCCCCCCCCCCCACCCCCCCCCCCCCCCACCCCCCCCCCCCCCCACCCCCCCCCCCCCCCACCCCCCCCCCCCCCCACCCCCCCCCCCCCCCACCCCCCCCCCCCCCCACCCCCCCCCCCCCCCACCCCCCCCCCCCCCCACCCCCCCCCCCCCCCACCCCCCCCCCCCCCCACCCCCCCCCCCCCCCACCCCCCCCCCCCCCCACCCCCCCCCCCCCCCACCCCCCCCCCCCCCCACCCCCCCCCCCCCCCACCCCCCCCCCCCCCCACCCCCCCCCCCCCCCACCCCCCCCCCCCCCCACCCCCCCCCCCCCCCACCCCCCCCCCCCCCCACCCCCCCCCCCCCCCACCCCCCCCCCCCCCCACCCCCCCCCCCCCCCACCCCCCCCCCCCCCCACCCCCCCCCCCCCCCACCCCCCCCCCCCCCCACCCCCCCCCCCCCCCACCCCCCCCCCCCCCCACCCCCCCCCCCCCCCACCCCCCCCCCCCCCCACCCCCCCCCCCCCCCACCCCCCCCCCCCCCCACCCCCCCCCCCCCCCACCCCCCCCCCCCCCCACCCCCCCCCCCCCCCACCCCCCCCCCCCCCCACCCCCCCCCCCCCCCACCCCCCCCCCCCCCCACCCCCCCCCCCCCCCACCCCCCCCCCCCCCCACCCCCCCCCCCCCCCACCCCCCCCCCCCCCCACCCCCCCCCCCCCCCACCCCCCCCCCCCCCCACCCCCCCCCCCCCCCACCCCCCCCCCCCCCCACCCCCCCCCCCCCCCACCCCCCCCCCCCCCCACCCCCCCCCCCCCCCACCCCCCCCCCCCCCCACCCCCCCCCCCCCCCACCCCCCCCCCCCCCCACCCCCCCCCCCCCCCACCCCCCCCCCCCCCCACCCCCCCCCCCCCCCACCCCCCCCCCCCCCCACCCCCCCCCCCCCCCACCCCCCCCCCCCCCCACCCCCCCCCCCCCCCACCCCCCCCCCCCCCCACCCCCCCCCCCCCCCACCCCCCCCCCCCCCCACCCCCCCCCCCCCCCACCCCCCCCCCCCCCCACCCCCCCCCCCCCCCACCCCCCCCCCCCCCCACCCCCCCCCCCCCCCACCCCCCCCCCCCCCCACCCCCCCCCCCCCCCACCCCCCCCCCCCCCCACCCCCCCCCCCCCCCACCCCCCCCCCCCCCCACCCCCCCCCCCCCCCACCCCCCCCCCCCCCCACCCCCCCCCCCCCCCACCCCCCCCCCCCCCCACCCCCCCCCCCCCCCACCCCCCCCCCCCCCCACCCCCCCCCCCCCCCACCCCCCCCCCCCCCCACCCCCCCCCCCCCCCACCCCCCCCCCCCCCCACCCCCCCCCCCCCCCACCCCCCCCCCCCCCCACCCCCCCCCCCCCCCACCCCCCCCCCCCCCCACCCCCCCCCCCCCCCACCCCCCCCCCCCCCCACCCCCCCCCCCCCCCACCCCCCCCCCCCCCCACCCCCCCCCCCCCCCACCCCCCCCCCCCCCCACCCCCCCCCCCCCCCACCCCCCCCCCCCCCCACCCCCCCCCCCCCCCACCCCCCCCCCCCCCCACCCCCCCCCCCCCCCACCCCCCCCCCCCCCCACCCCCCCCCCCCCCCACCCCCCCCCCCCCCCACCCCCCCCCCCCCCCACCCCCCCCCCCCCCCACCCCCCCCCCCCCCCACCCCCCCCCCCCCCCACCCCCCCCCCCCCCCACCCCCCCCCCCCCCCACCCCCCCCCCCCCCCACCCCCCCCCCCCCCCACCCCCCCCCCCCCCCACCCCCCCCCCCCCCCACCCCCCCCCCCCCCCACCCCCCCCCCCCCCCACCCCCCCCCCCCCCCACCCCCCCCCCCCCCCACCCCCCCCCCCCCCCACCCCCCCCCCCCCCCACCCCCCCCCCCCCCCACCCCCCCCCCCCCCCACCCCCCCCCCCCCCCACCCCCCCCCCCCCCCACCCCCCCCCCCCCCCACCCCCCCCCCCCCCCACCCCCCCCCCCCCCCACCCCCCCCCCCCCCCACCCCCCCCCCCCCCCACCCCCCCCCCCCCCCACCCCCCCCCCCCCCCACCCCCCCCCCCCCCCACCCCCCCCCCCCCCCACCCCCCCCCCCCCCCACCCCCCCCCCCCCCCACCCCCCCCCCCCCCCACCCCCCCCCCCCCCCACCCCCCCCCCCCCCCACCCCCCCCCCCCCCCACCCCCCCCCCCCCCCACCCCCCCCCCCCCCCACCCCCCCCCCCCCCCACCCCCCCCCCCCCCCACCCCCCCCCCCCCCCACCCCCCCCCCCCCCCACCCCCCCCCCCCCCCACCCCCCCCCCCCCCCACCCCCCCCCCCCCCCACCCCCCCCCCCCCCCACCCCCCCCCCCCCCCACCCCCCCCCCCCCCCACCCCCCCCCCCCCCCACCCCCCCCCCCCCCCACCCCCCCCCCCCCCCACCCCCCCCCCCCCCCACCCCCCCCCCCCCCCACCCCCCCCCCCCCCCACCCCCCCCCCCCCCCACCCCCCCCCCCCCCCACCCCCCCCCCCCCCCACCCCCCCCCCCCCCCACCCCCCCCCCCCCCCACCCCCCCCCCCCCCCACCCCCCCCCCCCCCCACCCCCCCCCCCCCCCACCCCCCCCCCCCCCCACCCCCCCCCCCCCCCACCCCCCCCCCCCCCCACCCCCCCCCCCCCCCACCCCCCCCCCCCCCCACCCCCCCCCCCCCCCACCCCCCCCCCCCCCCACCCCCCCCCCCCCCCACCCCCCCCCCCCCCCACCCCCCCCCCCCCCCACCCCCCCCCCCCCCCACCCCCCCCCCCCCCCACCCCCCCCCCCCCCCACCCCCCCCCCCCCCCACCCCCCCCCCCCCCCACCCCCCCCCCCCCCCACCCCCCCCCCCCCCCACCCCCCCCCCCCCCCACCCCCCCCCCCCCCCACCCCCCCCCCCCCCCACCCCCCCCCCCCCCCACCCCCCCCCCCCCCCACCCCCCCCCCCCCCCACCCCCCCCCCCCCCCACCCCCCCCCCCCCCCACCCCCCCCCCCCCCCACCCCCCCCCCCCCCCACCCCCCCCCCCCCCCACCCCCCCCCCCCCCCACCCCCCCCCCCCCCCACCCCCCCCCCCCCCCACCCCCCCCCCCCCCCACCCCCCCCCCCCCCCACCCCCCCCCCCCCCCACCCCCCCCCCCCCCCACCCCCCCCCCCCCCCACCCCCCCCCCCCCCCACCCCCCCCCCCCCCCACCCCCCCCCCCCCCCACCCCCCCCCCCCCCCACCCCCCCCCCCCCCCACCCCCCCCCCCCCCCACCCCCCCCCCCCCCCACCCCCCCCCCCCCCCACCCCCCCCCCCCCCCACCCCCCCCCCCCCCCACCCCCCCCCCCCCCCACCCCCCCCCCCCCCCACCCCCCCCCCCCCCCACCCCCCCCCCCCCCCACCCCCCCCCCCCCCCACCCCCCCCCCCCCCCACCCCCCCCCCCCCCCACCCCCCCCCCCCCCCACCCCCCCCCCCCCCCACCCCCCCCCCCCCCCACCCCCCCCCCCCCCCACCCCCCCCCCCCCCCACCCCCCCCCCCCCCCACCCCCCCCCCCCCCCACCCCCCCCCCCCCCCACCCCCCCCCCCCCCCACCCCCCCCCCCCCCCACCCCCCCCCCCCCCCACCCCCCCCCCCCCCCACCCCCCCCCCCCCCCACCCCCCCCCCCCCCCACCCCCCCCCCCCCCCACCCCCCCCCCCCCCCACCCCCCCCCCCCCCCACCCCCCCCCCCCCCCACCCCCCCCCCCCCCCACCCCCCCCCCCCCCCACCCCCCCCCCCCCCCACCCCCCCCCCCCCCCACCCCCCCCCCCCCCCACCCCCCCCCCCCCCCACCCCCCCCCCCCCCCACCCCCCCCCCCCCCCACCCCCCCCCCCCCCCACCCCCCCCCCCCCCCACCCCCCCCCCCCCCCACCCCCCCCCCCCCCCACCCCCCCCCCCCCCCACCCCCCCCCCCCCCCACCCCCCCCCCCCCCCACCCCCCCCCCCCCCCACCCCCCCCCCCCCCCACCCCCCCCCCCCCCCACCCCCCCCCCCCCCCACCCCCCCCCCCCCCCACCCCCCCCCCCCCCCACCCCCCCCCCCCCCCACCCCCCCCCCCCCCCACCCCCCCCCCCCCCCAAACCCGCCCCCCCCCCCCCCCCCCCCCCCCCCCCCCCCCCCCCCCCCCCCCCCCCCCCCCCCAACCCCCCCCCCCCCCCCCCCCCCCCCCCCCCCACCCACCCCCCCCCCCACCCACCCCTCCCCCCCACCCCCCCCCCCCCCCCCCCCCCCCCCCCCCCCCCCCCCCCCCCCCCCCCCCCCCCCCCCCCCCCCCCCCCCCCCCCCCCACCCCCCCCCCCCCCCCCCCCCCCCTCCCTCCCCTCCCTTGCATGCCACCCCTCACTCACTCCCCTTGCATGAGAGTTTGTGACGGGCCCAAGACCACCCAGCAAGTTTCCATCGCAGAGTGGGGATTTGAACTTGAGTTTCACAGATCTTAGTCCAACACCTTAAGCCAGGGGTGTCCAACTCAGGCGCTTCAGATGTTCATGGACTACAATGCACACCAGCTCCTGCTGGCATGGCCAACATGAACATCTGAAGCACCAGAGTTGGACACCCCTGCCGTAAGCACTGCGCCACGCTGGCGTTCGTTTCAAATTATTGCTGCAGAATTATTCGTTTTAGCATTGAGAAAAAGACTGCATATCTACTCCAGAGACTGGCTCGTCATCATCATTAGTAATCAGAAACCATTCTCCTCATAAAACAGGCCCGGAGCCTTGTACAACAATAAACTAACCTTTAAAATCAACCACACAGAATACCCACATGATAGCCCCCATTCGTTTTCACAAGCCCATCTCCGTGTTGGTGGCTTTTCCCTGATTCAGGTAGACCCTACTGGAATTTTGGCACAGGCTGTTTTCCCTGGCACGGTTTAGGAGGGGGAAAAGCGCCCCATAAAGCTTTGAAGCCGCCTCCACGGCACAAAAAATATTATCTTCGTTCTCGCTGAACAATGCATGCGGTTAAGCTCTTTCGGAGGTGGGATGTCCGTTGATTTAGCCCTCCTCTGCTGCCTTGTAACCAAGATCTTTGGGGCTGTGATTTAGAGCCACAAAAGGGTTGAAATACGGCTCTGGGGATACAAGCACCGGCCCTTCGGTTAGCTGCCGCATTCCGGCTTGCTACGCTGCGCACTTTTTCATTTGCTTTGCCAGCAAATCAATCCCGTCAATCCTGACAGGTTGTACTTATTTGTTCCCCGTTTATTCATTCTCTCCTCTTCCTTTTGTTAATGGTTTCCGCCCATCTCTCTCAGATACAGAAGAAGAGGAGGAGGAGGAGGAGCAAGGAGTTTGGATTTACACACACACCCCTATCCTGTAAGGAGACTCAGGGTGGCTTACAAGCTCCTTTCCCTTCCTCTCCCCACAACGGACACCTTGTGAGGTAGGTGGGGGCTGAAAGAATTCTGAAGAACTGTGACTACCCCAAGATCACCCAGCAGGAATGTAGGAGTGCGGAAACACATCTGGTTCACCAGAGAAGCCTCTGCCACTCAGGTGGAGGAGTGGAGAATCAAACCCGGTTCTCCAGATTAGAGTCCACCTGCTCTTAACCACTACACCATGCTGGGGGAAAAGGAAATAGACCCATCAAATCTGTCCCGGGGTCACATAGGAGTGTGGGAACTGATAAAAAGTTCTACAGCTTAACACCACGAAAAAGCTCTATTGCTCCAGCTTAACAGTAATAAATGTATAACGGTCTGTTGCCACAGTTTACTACATCTGCTAAATAGCCACCTTTGAACTTAAAAGGTAAGAATTCAGCCCTTTTAATTGGTTTATATTTTGCACGTGTTAACTGCCATATAGTCTGAGATACAAAGAAATAAAATACAAAGATACAATACCATATAGTCTGAGATACAAAGAAATAAATAAAAAAATAGGAGCAGCAGTGGCGTAGGAGGTTAAGAGCTCATGTATCTAATCTGGAGGAACCGGGTTTGATTCCCCGCTCTGCCGACTGAGCTGTGGAGGCTTATCGGGGGAATTCAGATTAGCCTGTACACTCCCACACACGCCAGCTGGGTGACCTTGGGCTAGTCACAGCTTCTCGGAGCTCTCTCAGCCCCACCTACCTCACAGGGTGTTTGTTGTGAGGGGGGAAGGGCAAGGAGATTGTAAGCCCCTTTGAGTCTCCTGCAGGAGAGAAAGGGGGGATATAAATCCAAACTCTTCTTCTTCTTCTGAAAGAGCTGTATAAATGAACCACTTAAAAGGAGCAACGGCCAGCTGGATTGGCCAGCTGCTTCGTGCCACAGCATCTCTGATGGAAGAGATGTTGTCGGCAAGAAAGAACAGCTCGAAAGAGGCTCTGCTTAGGAATGCTAAGGTGCCCAGCTAGATTAGCATACTGGGAAGGGATCTTCAGGGCCAGGCTGCCCTTGGACTGTCCCTTCTCCCACGTCTGAGACATGTTTCCACAAATATCTTCCTTGGGCTGGGCAGAGGGCCAAAACCCCACCATCATTCGTTCTGCGCCCAGACTTGTGAGAGTGATTTGACTGCAGATGTTGCTCTCGTCGGCGGTTTTGGCTGCGACTCGGGTGTGAAACAAGAGACCGACAAGCCAGGAAGGCCCTCAACAAGCTGCAGAAGATGCTGGTGACATGAGATACTTTTGCCGAGAGCAGGGCTGTCTGGCCCTCCAGATGTTCACGAACTCCTCACAGCTTTTCGGAGCTCTCTCAGCCCCACCCACCTCACAGGGTGCTTGTTGTGAGGGAGCAAGGGCAAGGAGATTGTCAGCCCTTTTGAATCTCCTACAGGAGAGAAAGGGGGGATATAAATCCAAACTCTTCTTCTTCCTCCTCCATATAAATCGTAGTCCATGAACATCTGGAGGGCCAGAGTTGAACGGCCCTGGCCTGGCCTCTTCACATTGGCACCAGAAATTCCTGGGGAATTGGTCACAGGGCCAAGAGAGGATGGAGTTTGGGGTATGGAGGGAGGTCAAGCAGGGATGGCAGAGAATCAACACTTTTATTATTATTATTGTAGATTTCACAGCTGCCTGATCTTTAGCTGGTTGTTGGCCTTCATTACAATTCGAGCCTCACCCAGAGGCCTAGGAAGTTGTAATGTATCGGTGTAATATTTGTGCGGATCCCAGCAGGGCTGCCTTCTGAATTTGACAGATGTTAATTTTGTCAATTCAAAGATGTTTCAAGTGCTGCCCTAGTGCTTTTGGGATGCCTTAAAGTGCGCCGACACACTGGGACGACCCCAGCTATTTGTGCCATGTGACTGATCATTGCTTTCGTTGCTGTTGTTGTTGTTGTTGTTATGGTAGATTTCACAGCCGCTGATCTTTAGCTGAGCTGAGTGCCATTCTCATTACAATCTCGAGCCTCACCCAGAGGCCCAGGAAGTTGTGAATGCACGGTGTATATTTGTATGGATCCCAGGGCTGGCCTCTGAATTTGACAGATGCTAATTTGTCAATTCAAAGATGTTTCAAGTGCCGTCCTAGTGCTTTGGATGGCTCCAGTGTGCCGAGCCACCACTGGGACGACTCCCAGCTGGTTTTGCAGCCATAGACGCCTGATTTCATTACATATTATTATTATTATTATTGTTGTTGTAGATTTCACAGCTGCCAGATCTTTAGCTGGTTGTTGGCCTTCATTACAATTTGAGCCTCACCCAGAGGCCTATTTTTTATTATTATTATTATTATTATTATTATTATTATTATTATTATTATTATTATTATTATTATTATTATTATTATTATTAATTCGATTTAATAGACGGCCCTACCTCCGAAGGACTCAGGGTGGTTCACACACCAATCAAACATAATACAAGTTAAAAATCGAATAACCCCAATTAAAACAATAAATATGATAAAACAGTAGCAGTAGCAACAATAACCTGTCCGTAGTTAGACAGTTAAACAATTAAAACAGATGACGTCTGGTACTAAACCCCGGGAGGGGACTGGCAGCTGTTCAGATAAGCCGATGGCACATAGGGCAACAAAGAGGGCAATTTAAGTTCTTTGCGGCCCAGAAATTAGATATTATCCTGGGAGAATTTATAGACCCACCTGGCAGTTAGCAACGCAACTGAGAGCCAGCGTGGTGTAGGTGGACTCTAATCTGGAAAATCTGGTTCAGTTCTCCTCTCCTACACATGAGTGGTGGACTCTTTTCTGGTGAATGGAATTTGTTTCCCTGTTCCTCCACATGAAGCCTTCTGGGTGACCTTGGGCCAGACTCAGAACTCTCACTGCCCCACCTACCTCACAAGGTGTTTGTTGTGGGGAGAGGAAGGGAAGGAGTTTCTAAGCCCCTTTGGCTGTTTTTGCACAGCAAAATTGCTTCTCTGTTAGCACGGGCAGTGCCTTGGTGCATTGGACAGTTCTGCACTGTCCCCATTGTTGCTGCTGCCTGCCTGCCACGTGGTTGGCTTGCTCCTGCCTCACCGCATTGCCGTTGCTCCGCGGCACTCAAAAATCGACAATTTGGCAGTTCTTTGAGTCTCCTTACAGGAGTGAAAGGGGTTAAATCCGAACTCTTCTTCCCTCACCATCTCCCCCGCAAAAAGAGAAAAGTGGTTTCTCTCTTCTCACTCAGTATTTCCTTCAGCAATGAAAGGGCGATAAATAAAAGACTGAGGCAGCGGGGTGGGAGGGACGTCAATCATACTGTCTTGGGGAAGAGACTGGCAAGCATGCGAGGGGAGGGAATTTGTGGTCCTGATATGGACATATAGTTTATGATGTTTTAAGCCATTGTATTTAATCATACAAGTTATATGAGAGTGATTCACTGGGCACCAAGCACTTCAGAAGCTTACTTTCGTTGGAAGAAACGAAACTCATGGGGGAGCCTGACACTGAGTTTTTCAGGTGGTTTGGGAAAACAGGGCCCCACCAAGGAGAGAAGGAATTAGCAGAAGCTCACAAATACAGATAAAGGTAAAATAGAAACCAGTAGTTGTTATAGAAACCTTTTACGCAAGGTGTTTGTGACTTAAGTTTCACCAAAAATGGGAATGGGCAAGGGGTGGTAAAAGGTGGGATGAGATGACCAGGTCTGTACGTCTTCTTGACTCAAACCAATGGTCAGAAGACAAGGAGGGATGTTTGTAAGAGGGTATAAATTATGTTACGCAAGCAACAGCCCCTTGAACCTCCTCCCTGTTGCTAACAGAGGAGAGTTCCCTCTTCTGTCGGGAAATTAAAAGAAAACAATAAATCTCTGAGCACTGAAGAAGCTTTTGGATGGTTATTTTTGTAACCGGTCAGAGCTTTTGCTCTGCGGACAGGGCCTTTGCCCTGTGCCTATCAATCCTAAATATTTCTACTTCTGAAACGGAAGGACAAAAAGATGCCCAACCCGTCTGGACTGTGGCCTCATTTTATTAAAAGAAACAAAGAGACAAATGGAAAAAGGACACCTCTGAAACCTGTGGCTTGAAGTGAGAGCTTTGCGCTGATTTCATGGTGAAGGCCGACCAGGAAGAGGGAAGGAATATATGGAGAAACTGATTAATATTGCTTTAAACAATGATTTAATATTCATGGGCGTAATGGATGATGGAAGGGTGGACCAAAAATACAGCCGTATGTATGAAATAATGATTAGAGCAGCACATGCAACAATAGCCTTGGGCTGGAAAGAAAAGAAAAAATGGACAATCCAGAAACGGCTGGAATATATTTGGGAACAAGTGGCTGGCACTGGATATTTTTGATATAATATCAAAAAATAAACTGTGGCAAGATAAACAGAGCAAAATTTTGAAGATAGGGACAATATACGTGGACTCGATGAAAGAAGCCGAAGTCAGTGAAGAAATATGGGAGAAGAGGCAACAAAGAATGAACTTACTGCTGTTGGATTAAACCTATATTGTAAAGAAATATTACAGGGGGGAGGGAGCAAAAGGGGAAAAATGTATTGACTGAAATGCAAGATGATGTATACATATATACAGAGGTGGGATCCAGCAGGTTCTCACAGGTTCCCGAGAGTAGGTTACTAATTATTTGTGTGTGCCGAGAGGGGGTTATTAATTGGTGATTTTGCCACGTGATTTTTGCCTTAGTTATGCCCCTCCTCTCAGCAGTAGCGCGCAGAACTTGAAGCAGTCTAGCAGGAGGTGCACCGGCATGAGTGGCAGCCTGCACCTGCGTGCATTTGTTTCCCGCCCAAGGAATGCCCCCCGGCCCTCTTACAGCTATAGTCTCCTGCTCCAGGAATGCCCCGCCCCCGGAATGCCCACCCCCACCCCCATCGTGCCCCGCCCATCCCCATTGGCACTACGCCACAGTTTGAATCCCACCACCATGGGAACCTGTTACTAAATTTTTTGGATCCCACCACTGCATATATACAATGGAAAATTGAAGCTATACAATAAAAAAACAAATTTACAGGAAGAGGGAAGGAGGCCCCGATCCTGAAGCCAAGAGAAGACACTAACATTGTGTGTATGTTGTGTGTGTGTGGGGGGGAGTGTCAAATGGCCTTTTGTAACGTCATAACCCTTGGGCAAGGTTTCCATTTCTGCTCTGTTTAGAATAGGTTAAAAGCTTAAAAAGGATTTCTGTAAATCAGGATTTATTAATCGAACCGCACCCAGGAGAGCTCTAGAATGGCTCGGCCTCCCTTAAGTGCCCCTTAATGTGTGACTGTTTTGTCAGCAGATACACTCTGGGGAGGATGGTAAAGCCCCCCTCCCCTGACACACACCGGTCTAATTAGAAGCCAATTATTGGTGATAACAGGCTATGCCTCCAGTGACATTGCTCCAGGGACAGGGCCATTTCATCAGCTTGTGCTGGAAGCCACGTTCCTCCTGGTCTGGGGGAGCAAAGACATCGGCAAACTGTAGGTATCCAGCCCCCAGCTTCCCACCAGTAAGATTTCCAGACCGGATGTGAAAGTAAAGGAGCAGCCGTGGCGTAGGAGGTTAAGAGCTCATGTATCTAATCTGGAGGAACCGGGTTTGATTCCCCGCTCTGCCGCCTGAGCTGTGGAGGCTTATCTGGGGAATTCAGATTAGCCAGTACACTCCCACACATGCCAGCTGGGTGACCTTGGGCTAGTCACAGCTTCTCGGAGCTCTCTCAGCCCCGCCTACCTCACAGGGTGTTTGTTGTGAGGGGGGAAGGGCAAGGAGATTGTCAGCCCCATTGAGTCTCCTGCAGGAGAGAAAGGGGGGATATAAATCCAAACTCTTCTTTTTCTCTTCTAAATTACGCCAAGTCGGGTTTGGGACTCTCTCAATTTATATGGTGGGGAGTTCAAACAAGAAACGTGAACTTGATTGTCTCTTCTTTCTATGCAGTCTGAGAGAGTCCGGGGGGTGGGGGTGTTCACTCGGAATTAGAATCTTCCTCCACATTGGAATTGTTCTGTTCTTCTAACATCTTTCTGTGATTCTTTTTGAAAAAACCACCCTAGGAACCAAAGGAAACAGACATATGAACTGCATTTGAGTCACGATATCGGCAATTCTGATTTTTTTTTTAAAAAAAAAGATGAAATAATCTCTTTTATTGAGGGTAAGGATCGGGACACTTTCAAGATAGCTAAAGAGCTCTGACCTTTGTTTACGTCTACGGTTGTGAGAAGTTAGCTCCAAACAAATCATCACAGTTGCCATTTTGCACTTCCCAGTCTTAAGGATATTGCAGAGATAGAAAAAGTGCAGAGAAGGGCAAAAAGGATGATTGAGGGACTGGAGCACCTTCCTTATGAGGAGAGGCTGCAGCATTTGGGACTCTTTAGTTTGGAGAGGAGACGTCTGAGGGGGGATATGATTGAAGTCTATAAAATTATGCATGGGGTAGAAAATGTCGACAGAGAGAATTTTTTCTCTCTTTCTCACAATACTAGAACCAGGGGGCATTCATTGAAAATGCTGGGGGAAAGAATTAGGACTAATAAAAGGAAACACTTCTTCACGCAAGATGTGATTGATGTTTGGAATAGCTGCCACAGGAGGTGGTGATGGCCACTAACCTGGATAGCTTTAAAAGGGGCTTGGATAGATTTATGGAGGAGAAGTCGATCTATGGCTACCAGTCTTGATCCTCCTTGATCTCAGATTGCAAATGCCTTAGCAGACCAGGAGCAGCAGCAGCAGCAAAAGGCCATTGCTTTCACATCCTGCATGTGAGCTCCCAAAGGCACCTGGTGGGCCACTGCTAGTAGCAGAGAGCTGGACTAGATGGACTCTGGTCTGATTCAGCTGGCTTGTTCTTCTTAAGGATCACTATCTGTACCAAATTCCATTACTATTTTTTAAAATTCCCAGACAAAAAAAAATCAGCTTATTGCCAATAACAATGTAAAATAGTTTTAAAATATATGCGGTTGAAAGAGAATTAAAGGCTTGGTATATGAGGAAAGATTAACGACTCTACTGGTAAAGAAATTGTTAGTTCACTCCGGGCTCTGTATGGTTAGTAGCTTTAGGCAGCATTTTCTCCTGATGTTTTGCCTGCATCTGTGGCTAGCATCTTCAGAGCATCCTCTGAAGATGCCAGCCACAGATGTAGGTGAAATGTCAGGAGAAAATGCTACTAGAACACGGCCATACAGCCCGGAAGCCACGTAACACCCCAGTGATTCCGGCCGTGAAAGCCTTCGACAAGACATTAACACTTACCTTATAAAGGATAACAACAATCAAAGCCAAGAGCAAAATCCCAACAGCAGAACTTGCCATGATGACAGGAAGATAATCAAAATCTTTCTCTTTCAGCAAGACAACATCAATCTATTTGTTTTGAAAAGGTGGGGGTTAGATTATACATTTTCCAGGGGGAGAAATTCTACAACTAAAATCACACTGCACCTGCCTTCTTGTTGTAATCCTTACAAATAAATTTATAAGGTAGACCAATAAGGTAGATACAATATTATACTAAAGTTGAAAGACTATCTGCCCTTGGCAGGTGGGAAATTGAAACCAAAGTGTGTGCCCCCCCCCCCCCCGCAAGACCCCAGGCAGGGAATAGATTTTATTCTCTTAGGTATTTTGCTAAATCAGAACCTGATATTTCAATTTACATCATAAACTGGTTTAAATATTAGGATTTCCCACACTTCAGGACTCTTCTCAATCCCACCCACTTACGAAAGCTGCTTTAGATTCTTGAACACAGCCAAAAGCTAAGTAATTTGAACGTATTTCAGAGGAAGAAATTTGCAACCAGATCCTCGGCATGTTTACTAAGAGGTAAATCCCATCGGAATGGAGCTTACATGTGCATAATAAGCACAACGTAATGCTATTCAGTGCAATTTGCCACTGAAATGAATGGTGTTCTGAGGGGATTTGGCAAGTGCCAGTAACACAATCCAGTAATGAAGGAGTTAATTGTTGCATGCTAATTAGTTAGTGAGGTCAGAAGTCAGTGACCAGGTAATTGATACCTATTGTTCGGGTGGGTTACATGCAGGTCTACACGTAGGCTTTAGATATATCTTCTTTGTGTTGCACTCTGCACGTGTTCAGTTCAGTTCAGTCTATCCATAGTAGTAGCCATGTAATAGTCTAAGCAGCAAGCTGGCTGTTGGTGCTAGCTAATAAGAAAGATGTTTATTGTTTTTCTTCCAAGTTTCCCTTCCCTGTAGTAAGTAAACTTTATTTCAGTAAAGCAACTGGTCTCTGCCTCATTATTGAATGAACTCTGCTAATTAAGTATTTGTCCAAATAACATGTTCTAATTAATTAAGGGCTTTATTTGGGCTACCTTGTGTTCCTTTTCCCAGAGGCGTAGCTCCATCGGGATGGGGGTGCATACGATGCACCAGGCATGCACCCCTGTGGGGATGTGGTGCGGGCGTTCCGGGGCAGGACGGGGGCGTTCCGGGGCGGGACAGGGGTGGAGGACGCATCGGTGTACCGGGCGCTTTTCCCCCTTGCTACACCTTTGCCTTTTCCTTCTTTACTGCTTCCAGCCTAAGTGCTTCATTTACACACACTTACAACAACTCTTTAAGGTAGGCCAGTGATATTATCTCTCGGCAGAGCAAAGAGCAGTTTCCCCACTTTCTCTGGTTCCTTCTGTGCTCCTGACCCCAATGGGACTCAATTCATGCCTGGGCTGGACCCAAACCAAGAAAAAGAGAAACCCTAACCTCACATCCAACTTCAATTCTATCTTTTCTCCTCCATGGGAAAAAGAGCCCAGAATCCTGCCTCCCCCATACCTGTGTTTCATGGTGTTTTTCATTCAAGCCCACATAAAGGTTTCTGTCGAAAATTATTTCTCCAGTGACCCACAAGGCAGTTGTAGTTTTAAAGACCTACAGAAGAAAGGGAATGATATTAACTTAATTTGATTTTCCAGTCCAGGTCGGCGCAGCTAATACAGTGTGGAATATACCTGCAAGGCATTGACTAAAGCCAGCTCGGCAGTCACAGTGACATTCTCTTTCTCCGACATGATAAAACAATTCACAAGCTGGTACTGGATTGTCTCGCTGCTCTGAAAAACAAAGAGGGCCGGATTAGATTTCTTCGCAGGGTATGAAAGCCAGAGAGGGAACGCAAGATGCTGTTGGCAGGAACTGGGGCTCAAAATAGGCAGCGTGTTTCTGTCACAAAGCACACATTTAGCAATACCACGTGTGCAAAATCTTTGAAAATTGTTCCTGTTTAGAAGGCAGCAACTGTTGCTTTCCACCAGGACAGGAAACGGTTTGACTTGGACAAGATATCTCTCCAGCACATTTTTATCCAGTTCTTTTTCTAAGGAGATAAGGCACATAGTGTTTCTTCTCCTCTTGTAATCCGCACAGCAACCCTGCAAGGCTGCATATGCTGACAGAGAGTGTGTTGGTATTTGCAAGTGTCTGTCACAATCCAGCTACTAAAGGGTTAACTGTTCTGTAGATCACTGTTTTATGACCTGCCCTACTGGTTAGCTATTGGTCAGTTTGTCAGACTTGCAGTTAGTTAGTTAAGACATGCAAGTGGTCACATAGTCGGAGGTAATAAAGTCAACTCTAATTTCTTTGTGTAGGAGCAGCAGTGGCGTAGGAGGTTAAGAGCTCGTGTATCTAATCTGGAGGAACCGGGTTTGATTCCCCACTCTGCCGCCTGAGCTGTGGAGGCTTATCTGGGGAATTCAGATTAGCCTGTGCACTCCAACACATGCCAGCTGGGTGACCTTGGGCTAGTCACAGCTTCTTGGAGCTCTCTCAGCCCCACCCACCTCACAGGGTGTTTGTTGTGAGGGGAGAAGGGCAAAGAGATTGTAAACCCCTTTGAGTCTCCTACAGGAGAGAAAGGGGGGATATAAATCCAAACTCTTCTTCTTCTTAGTGTGTGTATAGAACAGGAGGCTAGTTAGCAAATTAGCTGTAAGGATATAGTCTTCTGAGGTAAATATGCAGCAGAGCAGAGTAGCCTGCTATTGTTTTATCTCCATGTAACCCTTCCCTTTTAATCTAGTAAAGTATATTTTTATACAAACGTAACTCAGCATTCCTGCATATCTTATTTTGCCATTGTGCATCTTTTTAAGAATCTCTTTGAATGTATCACCTTTAACACCCTTCGGAGTGACTGTCCTAAAATTATGCAGTGTATTTCACGGCAGAATGAGGATTTGACCCTGGGTTTCCCAGATCCAAATCTAGCATTCAGACAGCCTGCCCACCGAACAGCCAACGCTTGCATCAGAGGAAGTGGGCTGTAGTCCAAGGAAAACTAACACTGGAATTAAAAAAAACACCTGAGAATCTTTTAAGGTGCTGCAGAGGTTTTTTTAATCCGCGTGTTCGTTTGATTTCTCCATCACTTGATCACATAACAACAGCCAGGATTCCACAAAAGATTTATGCAGACCCAACAAGAGCCAGAACCCCTTTTACCTCTGAGCCGACGTGTCCAAAATCTCTCCTCCTGAAATCACTCGCAGTTCTGCATATCGTGGTATTCTAGGGGGAGTCGAGAAAAATCAGTGATATAGTTCTTAAGTTGCAAGGTTTGTATCATATATTAGTGGCTAATGGGACACATGCAGGAATACAGGGGGGGGAGTCCCCTTTTCCAGACCCCCTCTCAACCCCCCTCCCCCAGGAACAAAGTTATGACCACACTGGAGGTCAGTCTTGCTGTCGTCATATTGTGGGGGAATATAAGTTAAGAATTTGTTCTTCTTCTAATAGGATCCATTCCCTGATCCACAACAAGGCACTAGCATCATGGTAGATCTATTTGACGGTTTGTACAGGGCAAGATCTATTTGACAGTTTGTACAGCCTTGAAAAAGGCGGACTCAGCTCCATGTGCATTGACAAGCTGATAAGAACAGGTGTACATTTGTATATACAGTTGGACATAGCGCAGCATACTGCGTGGACTTGTGACACTCCGTGGCTGGCGAAGCTCTTTGTCAGAGAGAATCGCAAAATTTAAAAAAGCCCTTCTTCTGGAAGAGACATCTGTTGTCGTGTGCTTTCTTGGTTTGCTGACACAACCAACCGCTTTGCTCCTGAGAGGCATTTCTGCCACTGGCCCTGACAAGTCCGTCAACCTGGCACAGTTGAAAAATTGCAGCCTTCCATCCAGATCTGTACTCAACACTGTCAGCCAGTCCGTCAGGCTATTTACTGCCAGAGACCAGCATGTAATAAAAGAACTATAAGAACATAAGAACAAGCCAGCTGGATCAGACCAGAGTCCATCTAGTCCAGCACTCTGCTGCTCGCAGTGGCCCACCAGGTGCCTTTGGGAGCCTAACAATGCAGCAGGATGTGGAAAGCAATGGCCTGCAGAACACATAAGAAAGAGCCTGGATCAGCCCAGATCCATCTAGTCCAGCCTCTGCCACTGCAGTGGCCCACCAGGGTGCCTTTGGGAGCTCAATGAAAGCAGGATGTGAAAAGCAGGCCTTAAGAACATAAGAACAAGCCAGCTGGATCAGACCAGAGTCCATCTAGTCCAGCTCTCAAGTACTCGTGAGGGCTGGGCCCACCAGGGTGCCTTTGGAGCCTTACCAGCAGGATGTGAAAGCAATGGCCTTAAGAACATAAGAAAGAGCCTGCTGGATCAGCCCAGAGTCCATCTAGTCCAGCTCTCTGCTACTCGCAGTGGCCCACCAGGTGCCTTTGGGAGCTCACGAGCAGGATGTGAAAGCAAGGGCCTTAAGAACATAAGAACAAGCCAGCTGGATCAGACCAGAGTCCATCTAGTCCAGCTCTCTGCTACTCGCAGTGGCCCACCAGGTGCCTTTGGGAGCCTGGGCACGCAGCAGGATGTGAAAGCAAGGGCCTTTAAGAACATGAAGAAAGAGCTCCTCGGCTGGATCAGCCTCCAGAGTCCATCTAGTCCAGCTCTCTGCTACTCGCAGTGGCCCACCAGGTGCCTTTGGGAGCTCACGAGCAGGATGTGAAAGCAAGGGCCTTAAGAACATAAGAAAGAGCCTGCTGGATCAGCCCAGAGTCCATCTAGTCCAGCTCTCTGCTACTCGCAGTGGCCCACCAGGGTGCCTTCTCGGGAGCTCACAGGCAGGATGTGAAAGCAATGGCCTTAAGAACATAAGAAAGAGCCTGCTGATCAGCCCAGAAAGTCCATCTAGTCCAGCTCTCTGCTACTCAAGAGTGGCCCACCAGGTGCCTTTGGGAGCTCACGAGCAGGATGTGAAAGCAAGGGCCTTAAGAACATAAGAAAGAGCCTGCTGGATCAGCCCAGAGTCCATCTAGTCCAGCTCTCTGCTACTCGCAGTGGCCCACCAGGTGCCTTCGGGAGCTCACAGGCAGGATGTGAAAGCAATGTGGTCTTTAAGAACATAAGCCTGCTTGATCGTTTCTCCAGAGTCCATCTAGTCCAGCTCTCTGCTACCTCGTGAGCCTGCCAGTGCCTCTTTGGGAGCTCACGAGCAGGATGTGAAAGCAAGGGCCTTAAGAACATAAGAAAGAGCCTGCTGGATCAGCCCAGAGTCCATCTAGTCCAGCTCTCTGCTACTCGCAGTGGCCCACCAGGTGCCTTCGGGAGCTCACAGGCAGGATGTGAAAGCAATGGCCTTCTGCGGCTGTTGCTCCCGAGCACCTGGTCTCCTAAGGCATCTGCAATCTGAGATCAAAGAGGATCAAGATTGGTAGCCATCGATCGACTTCTCCTCCATAAATCTGTCCAAGCCCCTCTGAAAGCGATCCAGGTTAGTGGCCATCACCACCTCCTGTGGCAGCACATTCCAAACTATATATGAAGGAGCATTACAACCAAAAGAAACAGCTTAATTAATTCCTATCATACAGTTAAATCAATCCTGCAGTCTTAGCCAGAATCCTTTGTCCTATCTCGGAAGCTGCCGTTCCAAATTTAGCCAGCTTGTGTGTTACATCAGCCTTTTTATCAGAAAGTAAGAGTGCCAAATAGAACTGCTTGCTTCATCGTGCATGTTTCATAAGTAATAGTGATATCAAGGCACCACAGATCTGCGTATAAAAGGCACTCTCCATCGACGCCTGCTCTACAGTTTCAACGCTGCCATCCCCACTTGGGCAAAAACAATCAGCTAAAGGGATTTTGTATTGTCGAAGGCTCTCACGGCCGGGATCACTGGGGCGCTGTGTGGTTTCCGGGCTGTCTGGCCGTGTTCTAGCAGCATTCTCTCCTGACGTTTCGCCTGCATCTGTGGCTGGCCTCTTCAGAGGATTTGAGCTGTGTGGTTTCCGGGCTGTCTGGCCGTGTTCTAGCAGCATTCTCTCCTGACGTTTCGCCTGCATCTGTGGCTGGCATCTCCAGAGGATTTGAGCTGTGTGGTTTCCGGGCTGTCTGGCCGTGTTCTAGCAGCATTCTCTCCTGACGTTTCGCCTGCATCTGTGGCTGGCATCTTCAGAGTGACGAGCCGTGTGGTTTCCGGGCTGTCTGGTCAGTGTTCTAGCAGCATTCCCTCCTGGATCGCTTCGCCTGCATCTGTGGCTGGCATCTTCAGAGGACGATGTGGTTTCCGGCTGTTCAGTCACTCTTAGCAGCACTCTCTCCTGGACGTTCTCACTCTGCATCTGTGGCTGCATCTCTGGTGGAGGATTTGAGCTGTGTGCTCCGGGCTGTCTGGCTTGTTCTAGCATTCTCTCCTGACGCTTCTCACTTCTGCATCTGTGGCTTGCATCTTCAGAGGGATTTTGAGCCTGTGTGGTTTCCGGCTGTTCAATAGTGTTCTAGCAGCATTCTCTCCTGACGCTTCACTGCATCTGTGGCTGCATCTCAGAGGATTTGAGCTGTGCTCCGGCTGTCTGGTTGTTCTAGCAGTATCTTCTCCTGACGCTTTCGCCTCTGCATCTGTGGCTGGTATCTTCAGAGGATTTGAGCTGTGTGCTCTGGCTGTAAGGGTCATGGTTCTCAGCAGCATTCTCCTGACGCTTCGGGGCCTGCATCTGTGGCTGGTATCTCTAGAGGGATTTGAGCTGTGTGGAGCCTGGCCGTTCACACAGACTCCTAGCAGCATTCCCTCCTGACGCTTCGCTTGCATCTGTGGCTGGCCTCTTCAGAGGATTTGAGCTGTGGTTTCCGGCTGTCTGGTTGTAAGCCTCTAGCAGCATTCTCCTGACGCTTCACTGCATCTGTGGCTGGCCCTTCAGAGGATTTGAGCTGTGTGTGGTTCGGCTGTCTGGTCAGAGTTCTAGCAGCATTCTCTCCTGACGCTTCAGCCTGCACTGTGGCTGCATCTCCAGAGGATTTGAGCTGTGTGGTTCGGCCGTCTGGTCAGGTTCTAGCAGCATTCTCCCTGACGCCGCTTCTGCATCTGTGGCTGGCATCTCTGGTGAGGATTTGAGCTGTGTGGCTCCGGCTGTTCGGTCATGTTCCCCAGCAGCATTCTCTCTCCGGACGCTTCGCCTGCATCTGTGGCTGGCATCTTCAGAGTGACTTGAGCTGTGTGGCTCGGCTGTCTGGTCATGTTCTAGCAGCACTCTCTCCTGACGCTTCTCGCTTCGCATCTGGGTGGCTGGCATCTCTGTGAGGCATTTGAGCTGTGTGGTTTCGGGCTGTCTGTCATGGTTCTAGCAGCATTCTCTCCTGACGCTTCGCTTCGCATCTGTGGCTGGCATCTTCAGAGGATTTGAGCTGTGTGGTTTCCGGGCTGTCTGGCCGCGGTTCTTAGCAGCATTCTCCTGACGCTGGCCTGCATCTGTGGCTGGCATCTTCAGAGGATTTGAGCTGTGTGGTTTCCGGGCTGTCTGGCCGTGTTCTAGCAGCATTCTCTCCTGACGTTTCGCCTGCATCTGTGGCTGGCATCTTCAGAGGATTTGAGCTGTGTGGTTTCCGGGCTGTATGTGGTCGGGTAGTTCTAGCAGCATTCTCCCGACGCCACTCGCATCTGTGGCTGGCATCTTCAGAGGATTTGAGCTGTGTGGCTCTCGGGCTGTCTGGTTGCAGCCCTAGCAGCATTCTCTCCCGACGCTTCGGGCCTGCATCTGTGGCTGGCCCTTCAGAGGATTTGAGCTGTGTGAGCCCGGCTGTTCGGGTTTGTTCTAGCAGTTCTTCCTGACGCTCTGCATCTGTGGCTGGCATCTTCTGTGAGGATGAGCTGTGTGGTTTCCGGGCTGTCTGGCCGTGTTCTAGCAGCATTCTCTCCTGACGTTTCGCCTGCATCTGTGGCTGGCATCTTCAGAGGATTTGAGCTGTGTGGTTTCCGGGCTGTCTGGCCGTGTTCTAGCAGCATTCTCTCCTGACGTTTCGCCTGCATCTGTGGCTGGCATCTTCAGAGGATTTGAGCTGTGTGGTTTCCGGGCTGTCTGGCCGTGTTCTAGCAGCATTCTCTCCTGATCGCTCTGCCTGCATCTGTGGCTGGCATCTTCAGATTTGATAGAGCTCGAAGCCAGAATTAGCAGACGTTGCCAGACTGGTTGGTATCTTCAGAGGATCTGAGCTGTGTGGGTTTCCCGGGCTGTCTGGTCAGGTGGTTCCAGCAGCATTCCTCTCCTGACGCTTCGCCTGCATCTGTGGCTGGGTAATCTCAGAGGACGGCCGTGTGGTTTCGGGCTGTCTGGTCAGCCTGGCAGCATTCTCTCCTGACGCTTCGCCTGCATCTGTGGCTGGCATCTTCAGAGGATTTGAGCTGTGGTTTCCGGCTGTCTGGCTTGGTTCTAGCAGTATATTTCCTCTCCTTCTGACGCTTCGCTCTGCATCTGTGGCTGGCATCTTCAGATTGGAGCAAATTGTTTAGTAGTATTTTTTCCTGATTGCCAGAGCCTGTGGTTGGTATCTTCAGAGACGATGTTGGGAAAGCATCCACTTTATATATACTCTACTTGCTTTCCCAACATCAGATCCTCTGAAGATGCCAGCCACAGATGCAGGCGAAACGTCAGGAGAGAATGCTGCTAGAACACGGCCATACAGCCCGGAAACCACACAGCACCGAACTAAAGGGATTTTCTTATATCTCCTGTCTAATACAGGTGAGGGAAAAGCAACCCCACCACAGTAATGTGAACACTCTTCTGTGTTTAGATATTCCAAACACTCTTCAGTGTCCAGGATAACTGGCATTCGTAACACTGAATTAGAACATCTATTTCAGATTAGAACATCTATTTCACCCACAATGCATTAGAAAGGCCATGGGGAAAAACAATCCAGTCTTATAGTGCCGAAATACTGGCCTACCTTGCAGGGATCATTTCACTGTAAGGAGTATTACAATGTGTGAAGTGATTAGGCTAAATGCTGCAAATAAAAAAAAAACAAGGAAGAGGAGGTGAACAGTCTGCCCTTCTTATATTCCTTCCAGGCATTCCAATTTCTCTCTCTTCCTTTGGACATTCTTCTCTAGCCCCTAAGATGGCGGCCGAGAGGCTCTGAGGGGACGCCCTCCCACTCCAACCGGAAGTCAAGAGGCTCTCTTCCCTTTTTCATGCTTAACTCTATAACGGTGACGCAAAGATCAAACGCCTCCTCCCCCGTCCCTCCTCCCGTCGCCTGCAATTGGCTGAACGCGGTGGCTGACTGACGGGTCGAGACCCCACCCCCACCCCCCACCCCCGCGCGCCAACAAGTCCCCTCTCGCCGCCGCTCCCGCTAAGTCTCGCTCAACGAGCCTGTTCTCGCGAGAGCCGTGTTTGAAATGGCGGCGGCCCGCCGGTGGAGGCAACGCGCGCGGGCTTCGAGCGGTTGAGGAAAGGAGAAGTGAGGCCCGCCCGCCCGCCTGTCCGCTTCCGGCCCGCGCCCCCGTCCCCTCCGGATGGAGAGGCGCCGGCCGCGGCTGCTGAGGACCTACGCCGGGCAGCGGGGCCTCGGGCGGAAGGCGGGCGGCGGCCAGGCCGGACTGAGGCGCGTGTGCCCCGCCCCGCCCTGGATCTCGCCCCTGGTCGACCCGCGGCACTTCTTCAGCAGCTCCTCGGCCTCCTCCCTCGACGAGGTTCGCAGCCCGCCCCGCAGGAGGGCCCAGCAGGGGGCCAAGGAGAACCGCGCCCCGGCCAAGAGGAGGGGGGGCCGGGCCTGCCGCCTGCCCTCCACCCCGCTGTGCAAGAACGTCACCCGGCGCCCCCGGCGAGCTGGCCTTCGGCTGCGGCCTCCCTTAGGGTGCAGCACCCCGCAGAGACCCCTGGAGGTGGTGGAGGGGAGCTCTGCGTCCTCCTCCTGCCTCTGCTGCAGCCCTTCTAGCCCACCAGACGTCCTCAGGGAGAACCGCGGCACCCCTGGCCATGGGCTGCCCAACCTGAGCTTGGTGACTATGGACAGCGATGCGCACATGCAGGCCACCGCAGGCAGCTTGGAGCTCTTCTCGCACGGAGACGCCGGGAGCCTGCTCCACGAGCCCCCTTATCTGAGTCCTCAAGTGCGAGCTGCGGCCATGCCAACTTCCGAGGCGGATCGCCCACCATCTTCTTGCCTGCCCTTTCGAAGCCAGTTTGCCTTGCCGTCAGGTGGCCTCTGTGACAGCGCAGCACCTCCGCTCAGGGACTGGGGAGGCCTCGCAGTGCCTTCCAATAACGCTGTGTCTCCTCCAAGTGGGCGTCTTCGAGATGTCGATGGGGACCATTCCCCAAAGCTGCCGGTGACGCCAAAGACCCACACGCCACCCCAGAGATCTCTCCAGGGAGCTTTCCAGTTACAGGTTCACGTGTGTGATGGAAAGGTTGCCCTCTCTTTGCCAAAGGGCACAGAGCCTCTTGAGCACAAGAGGCAGAGGATGTCCGTTCAAGTGGACGCGACACCATATAAAAGAGCAGATGAAATCAATGGGGTTCTCTCAGACGACGGGAGTGACTTCAGCCTGCCCGAAAACAGCCCTCGCCTGCAGCCTGTTGTGATTCTCGACAATCGAGTGGTGCCCAACTGGTTGGCTGCTAAGAGCTCTGGAAAACAAGCAGTGGGTCGTTCGCAGGAAAAAGACTGTGCCTTGGAGTCAGAGTCCCCCTGTGCCATTCCTGGACTGTCTGACCCCAGCAATCAAGTGATCCCCACCTGTGGTGGGGGAACCACTGGGAAGAAAGCCTGTATCAGCGGATTCAGTTCCAGAAGGTGGGGCCAACGAGGAAAACCCGGGCAGGGCCGGCGCAAGAAAAACACGGGGTGGAAAAAACAGGCCGACATCCCCCTCCTTCAGGATCGTCCGAAATGGAACGAGACGGAAGACGACCTTGTTCCCTCTTCGTTTTTGGATGGCTCCCCGGTAACAAACTGCACCTTGTGGCGCAGGATCCGAGCCTCTCTTTCCCTCCACAAGAAAAAGAAAATTCTGTCCGAAGCCGAAAGTTTGAACAGCAGCAAGCTGAGCACTTCCTCAGCCAGATCCCTCCCTGCGGGGCCACCCAACACCCCTTTCACTCGAAAACTTGGCTATTCGATTTGCCCTTCCTCTTCCATGGTTCTGCTGTCGTCCATGAACTCCTCTTCTGTCGCAGAGGTGATGCTGACTGATGCGGAAAAAGTGTATGGGGAGTGCCAACAGGAAGCCCCCGTCTCCTTTGAGGAGTGTATCCCCCAGGACAGAATGCGAAAATGTGAGAAAATTGGCGAGGGGGTCTTTGGGGAAGTTTTCAAAACAGATGGCGAGAAGGGAGCCGTGGCTTTGAAAATCATTCCCATCGAAGGGAGCGCCAAAGTCAACGGAGAAGCTCAGAAGACTTTCAGCGAGATCTTGCCAGAGATCATCATTTCAAAAGAACTCAGTCTTTTGGCTGAAGAGGAGGAGAACCAAACGGCTGGGTTTATCAGCTTGCATTCTGCGCACTGCGTGCGAGGAGCCTACCCCGAGCGTCTCCTGAAAGCCTGGGATGACTACGACAGGCGGAGACAGTCTGAAAACGACAGGCCAGATTTCTTTGGAGACCAGCAACTCTTCATGGTCCTGGAGTTTGAGTTTGGCGGCACCGACCTGGAGAACATGAGGAACCGGCAGCTGAACTCTGTGTTAGTCGCTAAAAGCATTTTGCACCAGGTCACTGCTTCTTTGGCGGTGGCAGAGGAAGCGTTGCAATTTGAGCACCGGGATCTGCACTGGGGGAACGTGCTGATCAAGAGAACCACCTTGCGGGAGCTGAGTTTCAAGCTGAAAGGGGAAAGCCGCACCCTTCCCACTCACGGAGTCCTTGTGAACATTATCGACTATACCTTCTCCCGGCTGGAGAAAGATGGCCTCACGGTGTACTGCGACCTCTCCGCTGACGAAGAGGTCTTCCAAGGGAGAGGGGACTACCAGTTTGACATTTACAGGCAAATGAGAGAGGAGAACTTGAACGGTTGGGCTGATTATTTTCCCCACAGCAATATCCTGTGGCTTCACTACCTGACAGATAAGCTTTTGAAAGAGGTGTCTTACAGGAAGAAGCCCACATCTTCCTCCATGAGGCAGGTGCAGAAACAGCTGGAGTTGTTCTCTAAAGGGGTTCTCAGCTTCTGCTCTGCCACAGAGCTGTTAAACTCAAGCACCTTCTTCCGCTGAGTTGAGGTGGGCTGGAGGAAACACAGCACCACAGGAAGTGTTTTGTAAACCCACAATAGCAAATACAGCAATTATATTTTTATGTATAAAGTAGTAGAGGATATACTGAATAAACAGCAGGAAAGGAACTTTTTTATTTCCTAGTTTGATTGGTTCAGGTTATTGTTTGATTTCAGCCTGTGTGCTTACGAAGGTAACTTTGCGTTCAATTAACTGAAAAAATATGTTTTGTTTTCTAGTCAAAGGTTTATCTCATAATAAAATACTATTGCAACTTACTAAAGTATCTATCGCTTCAAATCTTAGAGCATTAAACGTGACAAATCATGATTTGTTTGATGCTTAACCTATCTTAAAAAAAACTAGATAATCTATTTTGATTTATACCAAATATTTGGTTTATACAAATAACGTTGTTACTGCTGCTCAGTACTGCACTAGTTAGAGTTTTAAGACTCAGGGATCCTTCTGTGTGCTCTGCAGGTGTGTTAATTTTTTTTTACTGGTTTTGTTATCTTTCCTGGGCACATTGCAGTATGTCTTATAAGGCCCACTATGGGGAAATAGTGTTAACTAAATGTGGTAGCAAGGACGGATCACACTAGCCTGGGCTTGTGCTGTCACAATGCACGTGGACATTTGGTGGCTGTGTTTCCTTCAATTGGTGTATGCCTGCTATAGCATGTACTTTTGGACAAGAGGTCAGACAGCCTCCCTGCCCCATGTCACTGTGTCCTTCTAAGCTGCTGTGGCCATCAAGGATTTTAAAAGCCACAACTCCAGGGGTAAGGTGGGGTTGTGGCAATTCCCTGAACTAGCATGGGCCAGCAAGCGTTTCAGTGAAAGCTGCAGAAGGAAGGAGGTCTTCTCTTACCTTGCCAATAATTTCCTTCAGGGAGGGGATACGTCTGCCAAAAGTGGAGAGTTTTAAGGTCACAGATTTCCTGTCAAGCAATTTTCTGAACTACTAACCTTGTAGATTTATTTGCAATGCTGATTTCATGCAACATGTGAGTGACATCTGCGGGCAGATTGTGTGGTTGTGACCGGAGTCCCATGTCTCTAAGGCCTGTGTTTTGTTTTTCATGTTTAAAAACCCTGTGAAGTAACACTGTTGCCCATGAGCAAGAGCTGTAAAGCCCATTCCTAGGTGAAAGCAGGAGGAGAGAGCCATGGGATGACAGGAAGAGGGGGCATTCAGAAAGATACCCCAGTGGCGCAGTGGTTAAGAGCAGGTGTACTCTAATCTGGAGGAACCGGGTTTGATTCCCTGTTCTGCCATTTGAGCTGTGGAGGCTTATCTGGGGAATTCAGATTAGCCTGTGCACTCCCAACACACCTCAGTTGGGTGACCTTGGGCTAGTCACAGTTCTTCTAAGCTCTCTCAGTCCCACCTACCTCACAGGGTGGTTGTTGTGAGGGGGGGGAAGGGAAAGGAGTTTGTAAGCCCCTTTGAGTCTCCTTACAGGAGAGAAAGTGGGGATATAAATCCAACTCTTCTTCTACCTGCCCAAAGGGACACCGGTTAGAGCAGACCGCGGCTGAAGAGCCCAGGTATGTCAGTACAAAGGCATTCCCTGGCCCATAGGTAGCAATCACCCAACTACTGCAGCAATTTCTTCTATTCAAAGCCAGAAGGAGCCTACGCAAGATGGAAAGCGTTACCTGAGTTCCAGTTGCGTCCTTCACATGGATGATCTGGTGGTTAGTGACGAGGGCTGGGACCCAGACCTGCAACTCGAGCGGCGCCCCGTATGGGTTTTTTCCGGTTATCTGCAAGGCAGTATCAAAAGTCAGCAAATGGCACTGTTTGCCCACAAACGGGCACCTAGGTGAAGGGTGGTGGCCTCAGACCTACATTAAATTCCAAGCGGATGGTCCGGGAGGCTGTTTCACTCATGCTCACATACAAGGAATGATCTGTCCTGCAGGCAAAAACAGAAAAGATAATAATGTTGTCTTTATGGTACAAGCGATGCCTGCATCAGGGTGGGTAGGAAAGGCTTGACAGAGAGTCACACATTTCTTTTTGAGAGAGAGTGTCACATATTGGAAGTCTGTTTTCATTTCAGTGCGAAAATGTATGCCAAGTGTCTCCCCTTCAGTATTCAATTAATACTTCCCTATTATTATAGGGTTGTTGACTCGTGGTAAGCGCTTTGAACACTTGCAAAGTGCTACTTCTGCACACATTTAATTATTGTTTTCATATGCAGAGATGTTTAAAGGAAACAGCTGTGCCACATGCTTAACCTGATTAAACAATAAAATAAAATCGGTTTTATTACTACTAATAAAATTAATTATTACTAATAAACGGAGGGTTACCCCCCTCCCCCCCCCCCAGTTTATTCTGAAAGGTTGTGTTTATTGACCTGTCTTGTCTTGCAGCTGAAGAGGGTGGAGCGTTTGGGACCACTTACCTGCTGAGGAAAGCTGTGAAAGCATATTTCACATTGAAGAAATGTTCTTCAAGCAGGGCTGGGCTGTTTGGGTTGATGCTGTCACAACAAACAAAGGGTTAGCAGGATGTCTCTTGAAATCTCTTGGTGGTGAAAAGTCCTGTCAGGTCACAGGCTGCTTTATGCCAACTCCTCGTGCGGTTTTTGAGATAAAAGACATTCAGAGGTGGTTTGTCATTGCCTTCCTCTGCATAGGAACCCTCCCTTTGGGTCTTGTACCCAAATACTAAGACACAACAGAGGAGCAGCAGTGGCGTAGGAGGTTAAGAGCTCGTGTATCTAATCTGGAGGAACCGGGTTTGATTCCCAGCTCTGCCGCCTGACCTGTGGAGGCTTATCTGGGGAATTCAGATTAGCCTGTACACTCCCACACACGCCAGCTGGGTGACCTTGGGCTAGTCACAGCTCTACGGAGCTCTCTCAGCCCCACCTACCTCACAGGGTGTTTGTGGTGAGGGGGGAATGGCAAGGAGATTGTCAGCCCCTTTGAGTCTCCTGCAGGAGAGAAGGGGATGTAAATCCAAACTCTTATTATTATTATTCCGCACATGCAGAATAATGCACTTTCAAACTGCTTTCAGTGCTCTTTAAAGCTGTGCGGAATAGCAAAATCCACTTGCAAACAGTTGTGAAAGTGATTTGAAAACGCATTCTTTTGCATGCGGAAGGGGCCAGAGATAAATAAGATTGTACACTAATGCAGAAGAAATGAAATGCACAGATATAGGATGGGTGACGTTTGGCTTGACAACTACACGTGAAAGGGATCTGGGAGTTCTTAGTAGACCACAAACTGAACATGAGTCAGCATGGAGTAATGGATTCAAGGTGCAGGAAAAGAGATTCCACCTAAACATTAGGAAGAACTTCCTGACTGTCAGGGCTGTTCAACAGTGGAATTCACTGCCTGAGAGAGTGGTGGAGTCTCCTTTGGAAGTTTTTAAACAAAGGCTGGATGATCATATGTCAGGAGTGCTTTGGTTGTGTGTCCCTGCATCACAGGGGGTTGGACTTGATGGCCCTTGGGGTCCCCTCTAATTCTATGGTTCTATCATTCTAAGCAAATCACACCTCTTCTTGTTGGAGTCTCCATGTACCAACTTGAGGGGTAAAGGAGTGAGTTGTGGCAGTGGAATTGGCTAGTACTACTCTGGCCTGCCATTTACCTGCCCTTCCTGTGGAGTGAGATTACTGAGCATGACTTTCAGGGGGCTGTCCTTTTTTTTGGCTCTAAAATCTACCAGAATTACTCCAAAGTGCAATTTTAACAGATCATTTTTAAAACTGTATAAGAGACAGATAACCAGAGCGCCTGGCTAAGGTAGGCAGATTCGTAATGAAAGATGTTTCGGTTAATCGGAGTGGTTTGCTCCACTAGTCAAGAGCGAGGTTTTGCTTACTTGCTGAGGTTAACGGTGATGCTCGGAGAGTCGTCGGGGAACTTTTTTTCCTCCACTTGCCAGGTCACGGAAAAATCTGCCTGTGATGTGAAAGATCAGAGATCAGTTGAATGTCCGTAGAAATGCTCACCGAAGCGGTTGCGTTTTAAAACTCTGCCAGGCAGTCTTTGAGGCAAGTATTTAGCTGTCCGTTGGCGTTCTGCAGTCAAGAGGGGTCTGCTGGATTCAAACCAATATGAACATTTAAGACCCGGCATCTTCTCTTTGAAACTGATGTATCATCACTGGATGTTCAAATTCTGATTTCTGTGAAAAACACGGCCCCTCCGGCCCAGGGGCGTAATGCCCATTGGGCAAGGTGGGCAGCTGCCCAGGACACCACCTTGTAGGGGGCATCAAAATGCAAGGTTCGTTTTTGGGTATTTTTAGTGGTTTTCCATTTTTGGCCTGTAGGGAGCGCAGTTTTTAGGCTAGCGGCACCATTTCTAAAGGCACAGTCTCAAAACTTTCAGCGTATCATCAGGAGACTGTCCTTGTGCTACCCTCCAAGTTTGGTGAGGTTTGGTTCAGGGAGTCCAAAGTTATGGACTCCCAAAGGGGGTGCCCCCATCCCCCATTGTTTCCAATAGGAGCTAATAAGAAATGGGGGCTACAGTTTTGAGGGTCCATAACTTTGCCCCCCCGGACCAAACTGCATCAAACCTGGGGGGTATCATTAGGGACACCCCTGCTCTACATCCTTCCTTCGGGATATTGCTTTTCTCCTTTTACTGCAGCTCTTTCTCTCCTGTCCCTCTTGCATACATAATAATAAAACATAAAATCATGTTTTATTTCTCGGCTGTTGTTTCTGCAGCAACACACACAGTGTGTCCTGCCCTTCAGGCTCCCTTAAGAAGAGTTGAAGAAGAAGCGTTTGGATTTATGTCCCCCCTTTCTCTCCTGTAGGAGACTCAAAGGGGCTTACAATCTCCTTGCCCTTCCCCCCTCACAACAGACACCCTGTGAGGTGGGTGGGGCTGAGAGAGCTCCGAGAAGCTGTGACTAGCCCAAGGTCACCCAGCTGGCATGTGTGGGAGTGCCCAGGCTAATCTCAATTTCCCAGATAAGCCTCCATAGCTCAAGTGGCAGAGCGGGGAATCAAACTCGGTTCCTCCAGATTAGAATGCACCTGCTCTTAACCACTACGCCACTGCCGCTCCTTAAGGTGGTTTTCCCATCCAAACTGGGCTTTCGCTTCTCCTCAGACACCCTGCTGTTGGTTCTTCTGTTCCCTTCCCAGAAGTTGGAGTATTTGTGAACATTCCGTGACATTGCCTTACAAGGGGAAAGCTGTGGTGTTATGTACCAGCCAGCAGCCCAAGAAGTGTTTTGAACAGGACAGGTGCTGCTGCACAAATAAACACCATGCCTTTTAATCTCTGCTGGTGACTTACTGTCGTTCTGAACACGGGATGTCCAATCTTACAGTTGAGAGAGGAGAACTGAGGTTTGGTGGGTCGAGGGGCGTCACAGTCGATTGCCGCCGAAGAAAACTGCTGAGATATGGACAGGAAGATTCAAACCAGAATCCCACAAAAACTCCTGCCGCTAGCACCCTCTTGCATCCCCATTTTTCAGACTTGCCAGTTGGCAAAGTTGCTGGTGGGCTGAGATATTATTATTACTATTATTATTATTTAGATTCATAGACCGCCCAATCCCCCAAGGGGCTCTGGGCGGTGTACAATAGCAGCAATAAAATAAAATACAAATATAAACATTAAAATCCCTTAAAATCACAGTAGCGGCATTACCATAAAACCTGCATTGATTGATTGATTGATGGCATCTGATCCAAAGGCCAGGAGGGGGACAGCAATGGCAAAAATAACAAAGATACAATACAGGGGCAATACCGGAGATGGTGTAAAAATATAATGCAGGGCATCAAGATAACCTATTCCTATAGATGAGACCCCCATCTGAGCCCAGCACTGAGAGCAAGAATCAGCCCACACTGTTTTAAAACTACCTTGCGACTTGTTCATGCTCTAAGAATCTGCCAGCATCAGTAATACATGTTTTGCCGTGCTGCGAGAATCTGGATCGGATAAGATCTATATATATTGAACCACATCTCAAACAGCCTTCCCTACTTTGGGATGAAGAGTCAGTTCACCATCTTTTGTCAGACAAGTAGTCAAAAAAAACCACAGAATGTGGCCAAGTTCTTAACTGACGCCTTGAAAATTTCCAGGATAAAGTCAAATAACAGCCCAGAGTCTTGATTTTAAAGCAGCAGAGCTAGTTTTACATTCATATCGATTTTATATTTTAAATTGAAGTTTGAAGTGATTGTTTTAACCCAAATACTTATTTATTTTACTCTATGACATCTGATAGATTACTGTAACTCACTGTCATTGTATGCCAGGAAAGGTTTTTGAAATTGAAACTGAATTGAACTACCTTGCTGGATCAAGCCAAGATGGTCCCTACTCTGTCTCTGCCTGTGGGAATTGTAATCCATGAACATCTGGAGCACCATAGGTTGGCCAGTCCTGCATTACACCATGCTGGCTCTCTGACTTACCTCTTGGACCTTTTTAAAGCCCAGGTTGGCTGGGTACTCCAAAAGCACAGATGTCATGTAGGAATTGTCACCGGTGTTTGCCAGGTGGAGAGTCATGGTCAGATCTTTGGTGACGCCAACCACCAGCTCCTTCCTAGGAGGGTGTGGAAAGAGAACAGGAACCACTGCAGACTCTGCGCTTAGGCCGGGCCTTTCACTCCTGCCCTTGGCTGGCACACACACACAGAGCTGCTTGTTTTTCACCTCCTTGGCAGGCCAAGTGTGCCAGGATGCTTGTGAAGGCAGGAAAACCAGCAAAAAGAAAGGCATTTGAGTGCCAGGAGTAGGGGCCGGAGCTAGGGGGAACTGCGCCTGGGGCACGCGTGCGCCCTGTGCCCCTGCCACACCCCCACCACGCCCCTGCACTGGCACGCGCCCGGTGCATTGCGTGCACTCCTGCTCCCTTGGCGCTACGCCACTGGCCAGGTGCCTCCCGAAAGGATCCCTGAGCACAGTCATTTTTGCATTGATGGCTCACTGCACTCCTCGGGGGCTTGCCTCTGTCCAAAGTTATGGTGCCCCCATCCCCCATTGTTTCCAATGGGAGCTAATAGTAGATGGGGCTACCCTTTTGAGGGTCCATAACTTTGGACCCGCCTGAACCAAACTTCACTAAACTTAGGTGGTATCATCAGGATAGTCTCCTGCTGATACCAGCCAGGTTTGGTGAGGTTTGGTTTGGGGGGTCCAAAGTTATGGACCCTCAAAAGGTCCATAACTTTGGACCTTTTGAGTGGGTCCAAAGTTAGATGGGGTCCAAAGTAGATGGGGTCCAAAGTTATGGACCCCATCTACTATTAGCTCCCATTGGAAACAATGGGGGATGGGGCACCTTCTTGGGGGGGTCCATAACTTTGGACCCCCTGAACCAAACTTCACCAAACATGGGAGGTATCATTAAGAGACTCTCCTAAAGATACCCTGAACGTTTGATGCTGCTAGCCTAAAAACTGCGCCCCCTGCAGGCCAAAAACTAAAAAAACACTAAAAAATACAAAAAACACAAATGAACATGGGGGGGCGGCAGCAAAACTCCAATTTTGCACCGGGCTCCATTTCCCCTAGCTACGCCTCTGTGTGGGAGCCCCAGCTGGTTTGGGAACATGGTACACTGGCAGAGGGCATGTTCCTGATTTGAAATGGTCCCCTATTTGATCCACCAGGGAAATTTGCATGCAGCCAACAGGCCATGTACATTTCCCAGAATATGGAGCAAACAGTAGGTGAACTGGAGGAAATTCAACCCAAAACTGAACTGGAAACTTAGGAGGTCGAGGATAACGCTATAAAAAGGAGCAAAATTTGTCTTTAATCCAGTGGCCTAGAAGCCTGTTCTTTTTATGTATGCGTTTTTTAAGCGGAAGCAACAGTTGCCCAAGAAGTTGCGAAAATAGATCAGGAGGAAAGGTTTAACCCTGTATATACCAGGGTCCCCATTCAAACTGGTCCTCTGCGCACCTGAGAATGGAGTTCCAAACGTGGTATTCAAATTGCAAACACGATAGCATGGGGACATGCAAATCTGACTTGCCTACCCCACAAGGCAGAGGTGGGATCCAGCAGGTTCTCACCAGTTCCCGAGAGTGGGTTGCTAATTATTTGTGTGTGCCGAGAGGGGGTTACTAATTGGGTCCGCTTTCCCGTCTCCACGCCCTCGCCTCCCCGAGAGGCCTTTGAACGTGAAGGTTCCATATGGCAATTGCGACTAATAATGTAACTCCCTGAACTGGGTTAATCCCTTTCAGGTACTGCAATTCATGGATTCTCAGCCTTTCGTGCCTTTTATCTCACCAGTCTCTATCAAAGAACCTGTGTGTTTCACCATTGCTGTGTTCAGATTTGTGAGGTGGGGCATTTTCTATAATGTGATGATGATTTAGAAATGACCTGGTGCAAAAAAAATTGGGGGGGGGGGTCATGGTGGGGTGGCTGCCCATAGGGGGGGCATCCAACTCAGGTTTTGCCCAGGGCTCAGGTTTGCCTAGGTACGCATCTGCCCCCTTTGCTGAGGGGGGGCTGGGGAGGGAACCTGTTACTAAAATTTTTGGATCCCACTGCTACCACAAGGTTATTTGAAGTTAACAAGAACAGAAGGAACTGCGTGTCTTGAGCTTAGATATAATGTGTAAGCTTCGTGTCATTTCCCAGACTGTGGCACTTACGTGACCCTTGCTTGCAATTCTTCCCCCTCCCCCCTTTAAAAACATTTTTATACTGCATCCTCCCCTGTACGGTCTCCATAGGGGAATCCAGCTGCTCCAGCTAATCAACTGAACACCAGATAACGCTTCTATATGTGGCAGGGGAACAGAACTAAAGCTGTGTGCAACAGACTTCCCTCTGTGATACACCTCTGAAGATGCCGGCCACAGATGCGGGCAAAACGTTAGGAACAAGATCCACCAGACCACGGCCACGCAGCCCGGAAAACCCACCAGAACCAGTTGAATCCGGCCGTGAAAGCCTTCGACAACACATAGAACTAAAACTCTTCATATTTTGGTCTTCAAGTTTGCCTTTTCTCACCCCCACAACAAACACGTTCATAGACTCACTTGGTATGAACAGCCAAGGTCAAGCGTGGAGAGCAGACGGTCTTGTTATTGCAGTCCTCCTTATAAGGCAACTGAAATTTTGACAAGGATCGGGTGGGAGAGAGAGAGAGGGAAGATTTATCTCTGCTGAGTGTGGGAGAGAAGCTAGAATGGGTGTCTTTTCTTTACTCCAAGACAAGATAGAGAGGAGGGTTCAAAGCAGAGAAGGGCAACGAGGATGATTGAAGGATTGGAGCACCTTCCTTATGAGGAAAGGCTGCAGCGTTCGGGACTCTTTAGTTTGGAGAGGAGACGTCTGGGGGGGGGGGGATATGATTGAAGTCTATAAAATTATGCATGGGGTAGAAAATGTTGACAGAGAGAAATCTTTCTCTCTTTCTCAGAATACTAGAACCAGGGGGCATTCATTGAAAATGCTGGGGGGGGGGGGGGAGAATTAGGACTAATAAAAGGAAACACTTCTTCACACAACGTGTGATTGGTGTTTGGAATATGCTGCCACAGGAGGTGGTGATGGCCACTAACCTGGATAGCTTTAAAAAGGGCTTGGACAGATTTATGGAGGAGAAGTCGATCTATGGCTACCAATCTCAATCCTCCTTGATCTCAGATTGCAAATGCCTTAGCAGACCAGGTGCTCGGGAGCAGCAGCAGCAGAAGGCCACTGCTTTCACATCCTGCATGTGAGCTCCCAAAGGTGGGCCACTGTGAGTAGCAGAGTGCTGGACTAGATGGACTCTGGTCTGATCCAGCAGGCTAGTTCTTATGTTCTTATCCTTTCCTCTGATGAAGGACTGGGCTGCTGAGCTTTTAATAAAGTGCACAACAGAGAAGATTTGGGCGCCTTCAGATCCCCACCCCCTCCTACGCACGAAACTGCGCTTCCCAAAAACCCCTCTTCTGCAGAGCTCTGCAAAGGAAGAATCTTTCTCCTCTAGCTCTGGATTCTGTGCCTCCTCCGACTCATGTCTGGAGGAGCCTTGGAGGAGAAGAAAAGTGATGGGCGGCCCAATCCTGCTCAGTGCTCAGCACAATAAGTTAGCCTCTTGTTTTCTCTCGGCAGAGAAGGTAGGATAGATGGAAGGGAAAGAAAAATGATGCTAACATGCCCCCCCCCCCCAAACTCAGCACTGTAGCAGTTGTTTGGATTTCCCAAACAGGGCTCAGAGTGTACCGACGACAGCCAGAAAAAGAGTCAGGCTGAGGCGCACTGTGCACGCCACAAAGATATTCTAATCTGAATCAACGCTTTGAAATTTTTTAAAAGACCCATTTGTTGCATATGTACCTGGAAGTACATCACCGATGGCTGATTAATATCAAGGATAGGCATGGGATCTTTCCGGTCTTCTCTGGAACTGGAAAGCTGATAGTGGAGTCTGACAGCGATGCTGGAGAAGCAGTTATCGTTGCATGGCTGGAATATGAAATGGTAAAAAAAATAAATTGCAGTCACAAACGGACAGTGTGTAAAGAGGGAAGCCCAGGACCAGAGGTGGGATCCAGCAGGTTCTCACAGGTTCCTGAGAGTAGGTTACTGATTATTTGTGTGTGCCGAGAGGGGGTTACTAATGTGTGATTTTGCCATGTGATTTTTGCCTTAGTGATGCCCCTCCTCTCAGCAGTAGCGCCCAGAACTTGAAGCAGTTTAGCAGGAGGTGCACCGGCATGCGTGGCAGCCTGCGCCTGCGTGCATTCGTTTCCCGCCCAAGGACCGGCGCAGTGGCTGCGTCCTTGCCATAGCCCCACCCAGGAATGGCCCGCCCATGAATGCCTGGCCATGCCCCCGTCATGCCCTGCCCAGCCCCACTGGCGCTACGCAACAGTTTGAATCCCACCACCATGGGAACCTGTTACTAAAATTTTTGGATCCCACCACTACATAGGGGTCCCTTTCCAAAGCGGCCATTTTCTCTAGGGGAAGTGATCCCTGTTGCCTGGAGATCAGTTGTGATGACAAGACATCGCCAGTCACCACCTGGAGGTTCATCTTGTAAGAAAAGGCAGGGGGATGGATGCACCAGAGATATGGCAACCATATAGATTGTTATGATCAATGCCACTCAAACAATGCCGCTCCTAACATAGATCTATATCCAATGGCTTAAGCCCGGAGAACGTGGGTAATTTTCCCCTCAATATATAATACACAATTTCACAAGCAACTCTCAGCTGCACCTGACTGACAAGGTGTCTGTTGTGGAGAGAGGAAGGGAAAGGAATTTGTAAGTCACTCCAAGACTCCTTATAGGAGAGAAAGGCAGGGTATGAATCCAAATTCCTCCTGCTTCTTATACTCCAGGAATTTGTCTTTGTGAACATAAGAACAAGCCAGCTGGATCAGACCAGAGTCCATCTAGTCCAGCACTCTGCTACTCGCAGTGGCCCACCAGGTGCCTTTGGGAGCTCACGTGCAGGATGTGAAAGCAATGGCCTTCTGCAGCTGTTGCTCCCGAGCACCTGGACTGTTAAGGCATTTGCAATCTCAGATCAAAGAGGATCAAGATTGGTAGCCATAGATCGACTTCCCCTCCATAAATCTGTCCAAGCCCCTTTTAAAGCTATCCAGGTTAGTGGCCATCACCACCTCCTGTGGCAGCATATTCCAAACACCAATCACACGCTGTGTGAAGAAGTGTTTCCTTTTATTAGTCCTAATTCTCTCCCCCCCCCAGTATTTTCAATGTATGCCCCCTAGTATTGTGAGAAAGAGAGAAAAATTTCTCTCTGTCAACATTTTCTACCCCATGCATAATTTTATAGACTTCAATCCTATCCCCCCTCAGACGTCTCCTCTCCAAACTAAAGAGTTCCAAACGCTGCAGCCTCTCCTCATAAGGAAGGTGCTCCAGTCCCTCAATCAATTGTGCAAAGACTGAGCACAGGCGCTACTCACTCCCTAGGAAATCTTTCCCATGGGATCCTTCACCACAGCAGGCACTCCTGTTTGCACTCACCAAAATATACAACTGCAGTTTAGTGCATGGACGCTCAGTGAAGTAAATCTCGCTGCTGTAGCTGGCAGTGTGGTCTTCAAAGTGTGCCCTCTTCTTTTCCATCTCAACATCCAAATCCACTGTGAAGCGTATGATTAGATTCTGCATTCCTAGGAGAACAGACCAGTTGCAGAGGGGGAAAAAACAACCTTGCAGTGTAGCCAGGAATATCTCGAAAAGGCCAGAAGTTCAGAGCTTTCTTCTTTAAACTTAGGAGATAACAAGAAAGGCCAACACCGATGGTGCAAAATAAAGTAAAAATACATTTTATTACTCGGTTAAAATTCCCAGAATTCCCTGCACCTTTTGACCTGGGGGTTCTTCAAGGGAACTGTTAGTCTTATTCTCTTTTTGGAGAATCACCACAAGATGAACACATTCTCCTAAAGAAGCCCCTTGGCAAAATGCATAGCGAATTTGGGGAATATCAATCGAGTAATAAAATATATATTTTACTTTATTTTGCACCATCGGCCTTGGCCTTATTTTTGAATCTCCTGTGACTGGTGGGACCCCTTTTATTTCTCCTTTAAATGTAGGAAATGACAAAATAAAAAGTGGGGTGAGGGTGGGGGGCGCGTGGGGGCGCGTCGTGCCTTGGGCGCAGTTTCCTCTCCCTCTGTCCCTGGGGGGCGAGCTGTGGGTTGGGTAAGACCTGTAGATTTGGGGGATGGAGCTTGAGCAGACTGGAGTTTGGGGAGAGTCCACAGTGGAGTATATTGGCAGACAGTGCATCCTCCATAGCAGCCACGTTCTCCAGGGCAGGGGTCTGCAACCTGCGGCTCTCCAGGTGCTCATGGACTACAATTCCCATCAGCCCCTGCCAGTATGGCCGTGCTGGCAGGGGCTGATGGGAATTGTAGTCCATGAACATCTGGAGAGCCGCAGGTTGCAGACCCCTGCTCCAGGGCCACTGATCTCTGTAACCTGGAGACCTGTTGTAATTCCAGGGGATCTCCTTTGGCCCCTGGAGGCTGCCAACCCCACAAAAAACTCATGCCGTATTTCCAGTGGCAAGGGCTAACCAATCAGGAAGAAAAACAGGAATTGTATATGGTAGCGGAGGGATCTGGGGTCTTGGCGGCCCCTTCAAGGGCAGAAAGGAGGGATATAAATGTTGTCAATAAAGAAACACAGTGGAACCTCGGTTTTCGTTGGCGATCCGTCCGAAAAGAATCGATGAAAACCAAAACCGATGAAAACTGAGGCAAACTTTTCCATAGGAATCCATGTGAATCCAATTAATCCGTTCTAGGCACTCCAAAAAAACATACCAAAAACACATTTTTGGTGAGTAAACATAGTGTCTAATGCTGAAAACAGTCACAAACAATAACACTAGGACCAGCTTCAGAGCCAGTGGACCAATGTCGCCCCAGAAAGCTGTCCAAAGAGGTCTGTTTCTGACGCCTCTTTAGGATTTGTCTGAAATGGGGCAAGACATTGTCATTAAACAAGTTGCAGAGACATGGCCTGCAACAGCTTTGTCCGGGTGATTTTTCTCCGCAAACCCCTGCACTTTACTGCAAATCGATGAAAACCGAGGCGAATCGATGAAAACCGAGACAAATTTTTCGCTGTGAAAAAATCGATGAAAACCGAAACCGATGAAAACCGAAGGCAATGAAAACCGAGGTCCCACTGTAAAATAAACAAGCATGACTTCGCCCAACTGCAGGAGTTACTTAAGCACTAGCAACTCTAAGGCTCTCTTCTTCCAGCTAAAAACAAATTACCTCCTCTGTATGCCAGCACAGGATAATTACATCTCTCCGCGGTTTGGTCTCTGGATCCCTTGATGTAAACAAGAGCTGGCAAGTGGCTTGATTAATTTGTCACCTGCGTTTTCATTACCTGGCCGGGCCATCTCAAGAGAGAAGTCTCTATGGAAGCATAATTCCGCATCGACAGTGCTGCTGTTGCGGAAATTGGATATTCTCTCCGGGGTAAATTGCATGGCGGGAGCCAACCGGAGAACTGGCCTCGAGCTAGACAGAGGAGAAGGAAGCACAGTCACCGGTTATGAAGAAGCTTTTCAGGGAAACCACCTCTGAGGAACTTTGGAGGGGCTGCCTCTTGTCTGTTGCAGCCAAGCCAAGCAGGAAGAGAGGCCAGGGCGGAGGGATATGACGGGAAAATGATGGATCCCCTTGACAGAGGACCTTCTGCGTGTAGAGCAGATGTGGTAACCACGTCCAAAAATGCACCCCCTGCAGGAACATCCCAGAAATTTGCCCAAGAATCTTTGTTCTGCATTGAGTTTTCTGCATTGCTGTCAATGGGGGTTGCAGGCTGGGGGGGGGGCACATTTCTGAAGACACAGTCTCAAAACTTTCAGGGTCTCATCAGGAGACTGCCCTAATGACACCCCCCGAGGTTTGGTGCAGTTTGGTTCAGGGGGGCCAAAGTTATGGACCCTCAAAACTGTAGCCCCCATCTCCTATTAGCTCCTATTGGAAACAATGGGGGATGGGGCACCCCTTTTGGGAGTCCATAATTTTGGACTCCCCAAACCAAACCTCACCAGACTTGGAGGGTAGCACAAGGACAGTCTCCTGATGATACGCTGAAATTTTGGTGCTGCTAGCCTAAAAACTACGCCACCTGCAGGCCACAAATGGAAAACCACTAAAAATACCCCAAAACTAATCCTGCTTTTTGATGCCCCCCAAAAGGTGGTGCCCTGGGCAGATGCCCACCTTGCCCAATGGGCATTACGCCCCTGCACTACAGATGTTCCTAAGTTCACATACTTATCTGAATGTTAGGAGTCGCCGTGTCAGCTGCTGGCACCTTTTTGTGTTCAGCAATAATGGAAACGTTCAGTTCAGATGATAGCTCAGGAATTTCATCTATAGTGGACTTGAGAAGAAACTGCAGTGCTCATGCCTACCGAAGCAAGGTGACTCTGCCCAGCGACCCCACAGCGATGTCTGGAAGACTGTCCTGCGTGAAGTCCAAGCCACCAGCCACGGACCTTCCAAAATGCATCAGTCCTGGACCAACCTGAGCAGCTGTTATCCTCTGCAGGGAGACGGAAAGCAATGAATTAGACCAGGAGCGGCCAACCTATGGCACTCCAGATGTTCATGGACTACAATTCCCATCAGCCCCCTGCCAGCATGGCCAATTTCCTTGTGCCAAATTAATCTCATCGAAGGGACACCCGTTCGCGTGATGGTTTTCACAGCAACGGCATATGAAAGGCCTCGGACATGCAAATGGCACAAAAGAAACAAATGAACCCGGAACCCCGGCACTAAAAACGGGCAGAATGAAAAGGCCTAAAAGGGCAAAGCGCCAACACAAGAGTCAAGGAAAAGAGGGAGATCCCCTCCCCCCGTCACCCCTCTACTACGAAGTCAGGAGACTCCCTTGCCTGGGAGAAGGAAGCCTGGATCCCGTCCTTCCTGCCGTTGTATATGTAAACGCTGCCAAAGGAGCTGCCGGCTGCGTTGTGGTTCTCAAGGGGTGCACCAATCGCAACGTCCCCGTAGCCGTCCTGGTCCACGTCTCCTATGCTGGCCATGGCAAACCCAAAGCTGGCAAAGGCCAATGATGGTTGGCCACTTACGTGCCCCTTCAGAGTAAAGAGGTTTGACTGGGAAGAAGGGAGACAGGAGTGTCAATCTGAGCAGTTTTCACCTTGCCTCAGGGCTACACAAGTTAAGCAGCCAGGCCAGGAGCCTGCTGTAGGCTGCCCCTCAGCCCTGCTAGGCCTGGCCCCACTAGGCTGCCCAGGACTGCTTCCCCCACCTAAGGTAAGTGGGGCGCAGGGGTGGGGTGGGGTGGCGCTCAGAGCAGGTGTTGCCCTGGGCTCCATTTCCCCCGGTACTCCTCTGGATGGGAGACCACCAAGGAAGTCCAGGGTCGTGATGCAGAGGCAGGCAGCAGCAAACCCCCTCTGAATTTATCTTGCCTAGAAAACTCTGCATAAGTTGACTGCAAATGGACAGCATTTCCCATCATCCACCCTTCCCAGGAATAGCCAGAAATCGTATGTAAGCCCTAAGGCTGTACCTTGCCATCAAAGCGATAAATGTAAACCTTTCCTTCTTCCCCAAGAACGTGAAAAAACGGAGCTCCGACAAGTAGATAATCCGTCAATCCGTCCTGGTCGACGTCCAGGGAGCAGAGCTCAGCTCCAAAGTAAGACCCAATCTGTGACCCAGAACAGAAAAGCAATGAATCCTCCAATAAGTGACAATGAACTTCTGCGAAGGTCGCTGTCCCCTTCTAGAGGTCAGTTCTGCAGATAAGTCAGATTCTTGTATTAAGGCGGATTTACGTATTACCGAAAGCAAGGAACACTTGGAAACAACATGGTAGGATTGACTAGCCTCCTCCAAAAAAAAGAGAGAGAAAAACTGTATATTGCCAGAATCGGCAGGAAGAGCTGAGTACAACTATGTACATTAAGAAGGCCCAGCAAAGACTACTATTTGAGACTGTTAAGGAAACCACAACTGAATGGAAAACTCCTGGTGTCCTTTTACCACTGTGCTATAGAGAGTGTCTTAACCTGCTGCATCTGTGTATGGTTCTCCAGTTGCACAGTGGCAGATAGGAAGGCGCTCCAAAGGGTGATCACTACTGCACAGAGGATTATCGGCTGCCCTCTCCCCTCCTTGGAAGAACTCGATAATTCCCAAAGCCTAAAGAAAGCCCAAAATATTCGGAGAGACCCGTCTCATCCAGCACACTCTCTTTTTGAACTGTTACCATCCGGCAGACGATACAGGTCTATCAAAACTAGGACAAAGAGGCTTAGAGACAGCTTCTACTCTAGAGCTGTGGCTATGCTAAACTCCGTGGCTTCGTGTTGATGTGTTTGGGGCTGTGTAGGGATGGGTGGAGGAAGGGGAAAGTGAGGATGGGGTATGAGTCTGAAATTGTGTGCATCGAGGAATGCTGCTGTAAATGTTCGTTGTGCGTGCACAACGACAATAAATGCTTATGCTCATGCTTTTGAGCTGAAAAGGTGCCCAAGATCAGAGCCTGCATAGCAAACATCCTGGGACAACCGTACAGGAAACCATGTGCGCAACTGAGAATCTGACCCAAAGGGAATGTACGCTCACTGTGGGGCAGACCACAAATGCGTAAATGGCCTGTGTTTCATGACCACAAAGGCTAAAACATCCCTCGAAGATTATTCAGGTGTGCTAGTCTGTGAGGGAAAGAAATATTACAGTTAACACCAGAAGCAGCAATGTCTCAACAATGTCCTCTTGTTACCACAACAAAATATCTGCTGAGCCACACTTCCTGGAACCTTCTCAGCCTCTTGCTTACACCTGCTTAGCAGTCAATATTTTGCTCAACCCACCATGGAGAAAAGTCTCCTTTCCCTCAAAGGAATCAAACAAGCAGTGAAGAACGATGGCGTCACCTTGACAGACCACACAGCGGAGACAGAAAAGTAATTGTATCGCAAATTCCATTTACTTACTCAGATGATTTATAGCCTTGGGGCGATATTGATAATTCCATCAGTGTTCCTTTGCCCCTGAAGATAGACGGGCATTTTTAAAAAGTGTTTTCTCCTCAGTAGCAACTTGGATATGCTGTGGGGCCTTTAACTCTTGTTTTGATTTAGCAGCTTAAAACAGTGATGGTGAACCTTTTCGAGACTGAGTGCCCAAATTGCAACCCAAAACCCACTTATTTATCGCAAAGTGCCAACACGGCAATTTAACCTGAATACTGAGGTTTTAGTTTAGAAAAAAAGGTTGGCTCCGAGGCGCACGTTACTCGGGAGTAAGCTTGGTGGAAGTCGGTGGCTGTGCTTTGAAGCAACCGTGCAACTCTTCCAACGGGTGAATCACGACCCTAGGAGGGTTTACTCAGAAGCAAGCCCCATTGCCAGCAATCAAGCTTACTCCCAGCTAAAGGATCGTGCTTTAGTTCTTCGCATGAAAATCAGTGGGGTTTAACAGCGCTTAACAGGGTTACCTACACTGCTTCCCCACAACTAGGTCTGAAGTTTAATGCTTATAATCGAGCCCAGCAGCCCCAGACAGCCTAGATGTGGGGGGGGGGGGGCTGTTTGCACGTGCCCACAGAGAGGGCTCTGAGTGCCACCTCTGGCACCCGTGCCATAGGTTCACCACCACTGGCTGAAAACATTTATACCCTGTCTCTCTATTTATCAACCAGAATTCTTTTTAATAAGTGAAACAATAAAACGACAGGATAAAAAGATGTAAAACTGTAAGAAAAACAGAAGATAAAATTCAATAAGGCAATTTAGAACAACATCGCACGTCAGCTTTGGAAGGTTTGAAATCTGACAAGGGCAAACACAAAGGCAGGAAAAAGACTCCAAAAAGAAGCAGAGGATTCACATCTGCAAATCTGACGAGGCATTCAATAAAATTCCAGAGGGGAGAAGGTGGTAAAAGGCCTGGTAGAATTAAGAACATCTCCGAACGCTACCTATGAGCTGGCATGCTTATCTAGGGAGGGAGTCCAGAGCTTTGATGCCACTACAGAAAACAGCTGGTCTCTGGTGTTCATCCAGGCCAGGGGTCTGCAACGTGCGGCTCTCCAGATGTTCATGGACTACAAATCCCATCAGCCCCTGATCCAGGCAGACCACAACAGTGAAAACCTCCTCAGAAAATCTGAAGCCTGTGCAGATTAAGGCTGCAATCCTAAAAAACATTTTCTTGAGAGTAAATCCCATTGGCTGAAAAGAAAATTTACTTCCAAGTAGAGTTGCTCGGGATCAATCAAGCTGACAAAGGAAATATGTGACCTGTTTGCAGTGCAGCTGTATATATATGCAACACTATGGGGTTGTGGGGTAGTGCAACACTATGTAGTGCAACACTATATATGCAACACTATGGGGTATGGGGTAGTGGTGTAGTGGTTAAAAGCATGGATTTTAATCTGGAGAAGCGGGTTTGATTCCCCACGCCTCCCCCTGAGTGGCAGAGGCTTATCTGGTGAACCAGATGTGTTTCCGCACTCCTACATCCCTGCTGGGTGACCTTGGGTTAGTCACAGTTCTAAATATATGCATATTTAGTCATAAGAACTATATTAAATATATGCATATTTAGTCATATATATGCATATTTGGATTAGTCACAGATCTAAATATATGCATATTTAGTCATAAGAACTATATTAAATATATGCATATTTAGTCATATATATGCATATTTGGGTTTGTCACAGTTCTAAATATATGCATATTTAGTCATAAGAACTATATTAAATATATGCATATTTAGTCATATATATATGCATATTTGCATATATGCATACCCTGTTTCCCCGAAAATAAGACATGCCCTGAGAATAAGACGTAGTAGAGGTTTTGCTGAAGTGCTAAATATAAAGCATTCCCCGAAAGTAAGACGTAGCAAAGTTTTTCTTTGGAAGAATGCCCTTTGAACAGAACACCAGAGCATGCAGCTATGGAGTGGAAAAATAAGACATCCCCTGAAAATAAGACATAGCGCATCTTGGGGAGCAAAAATTAATATAAGACACTGTCTTATTTTTGGGAAAACACGGTATATGCATATTTGGGTTAGTCACAGTTCTAAATATATGCATATTTAGTCATAACAACTATATTAAATATATGCGTATTTAGTCATACATATGCATATTTGCATATATGCATATTTGGGTTAGTCACAGTTCTAAATATATGCATATGAAGTCATAAGAACTATATTAGAGTACTGGTTGTGGTGGGTTTTCCGGGCTGTGTGGCCGTGGTTTGGTAGATCTTGTTCCTAACGTTTCGCCTGCATCTGTGGCTGGCATCTTCAGAGGTGTATTAGTGTAACTTACAATTCACCAGATATGTAAGAAGCATATATATTAGTCAGGAAAGTTAGAAAAGGGCTTTTTGGGGAAAACACAGACACAAATTGGCCTTGCCTGAGACTGTAACCACATTGGAATGTAGCTGATAAGAAAAGAGGCAAAGAAACACTGATAAAAAAAGAAAACAGGGACAGGCTTGGTTGATATAGCAACCCAAATCCTGGTAAAGGTCAAGGGGAGATATGACAGGAAGAGCATGTCCAAATACGGGAGAAGGCAGAAGGAAGCAAAATGTCAAGAGCAGCCCAGCCAATGAGTAAAGAAACAGGGTGTGTTCGCTCAGGAAGGGTATAAGTCAGTGGTGGCGAACCTATGGCACGGGTGCCAGAGGTGGCACTCAGAGCCCTCTCTGTGGGCACGCGCAAACAGAGTCCCCCCCCCACACATCTAGGCTGGCCTGGGCCGCTTTGATAGATGATGATGATGATGATGATGATGATGATGATTAATTGTATTTGTAAACCGCCCTCCCCCGAAGGGCTCAGGGCGGTGAACAAAACATAGAAATAGAGCACCCATATTAGCATTAAACTTAAGATGTAGTTTTGGGGAAGCAGTGTAGGTAACTTTGTTAAGCGCTGTTAAATCCCACTGATTTTCATGGGAAGAACTAAAGTGCAATCCTTTACCTGTGAGTAAGCACGGTTGCTGGCAATGGGGCTTGCTTCTGAGTAAATCCTCCTAGGGTTGTGATTCACCCATTGGAAGAGTTGCACGGTTGCTTCAAAGCAAAGCCACCGACTACCACCAAGCTTACTCTCGAGTAACGCACGCCTCGGAGCCAACTGTTTTTTCTAAACTAAAACCTCAGTATTCAGGTTAAATTGCCGTGTTGGCACTTTTAAGGAGTAAATAAGTGGGGTTTTGGGTGCGGTTTGAATAGCTTTTCGGTCTCTCTCGCGGGTTAAGCGTCACTGGTATAAGTAATGTTTGCAAACAATAGAGCTCTGAGACTCCTCCGTGAAGCTCACAGGAGATCTCCCGAAACTGCAGTTTTGAACAAATGAAACTTTGAAACAGAGGAATCTTTTCGGAACTGGTTTCTTTAAACCTGACAGAGCTCTACTCTTTGGCAGAGCTTCTGCTTTGTGTCTATCAGCTGTGTGCTTCACACCCTGTGTGGGGTAGTGGGGTAGTGGTTAAAAGCATGGATTCTAATTTCTAATCTGGAGAAGCGGGTTTGATTCCCCACGCCTCCACCTGAGTGGCAGAGGCTTATCTGGTGAACCAGATGTGTTTCCACACTCCTACATCCCTGCTGTGTGTCCTTGGGTTAGTCACAGTTCTTCTGAACTCTCTCAGCCTCACCTACCTCACAAGGTGTCTGTTGTGGGGAGAAGAAGGGAAAGGAGCTTGTAGGCCCCCTTGGGTCGCCTTACAGGTGCGGGGGGGGGGGGGGGGGGGTAGTAATGCACTGCTGACCCAGCAGCAGTGCACGGGTGGTAGAACGCTTGGGACGCCTTAACGGGACTCCACTGGCCTGCTGCTGGTCGCTTACCGCACTCCCCCTCCTCATCATCCCCTATGAGTCCGCGGGTCATGTGAACTGTCTGGCCTCAGTCACGAGGCATAGGGACAATGGTCTTGCCCCCAGGTGAGGATTAGGCTCAGACGCTTACGCTCCTCTCCGCACGTAGCCAGGTGAGATCATGCATCACATGATGATCTCCAGGTCTCCCGGTCTCCCGCTCATCTCCCTACCCACCTCCTTTACACGCATCTACAATGAAAACCCTAATAAAGGTGCCAGGAGACCAGCTGGGGCAGAGTTGTCAGGGATCCGCGAGGAAATCCAGCGCTTCCTGTGTTGCTGACGGCTCTTCCACCAGATGAAATGAAACCTCCTCCGCTGTCTCAGCCTATTCCTTAGCTACCACCTCCGCGGGGATGACTACAAGCTGGTGCCAAACCCGGGAATCCTCAAACCTCCACCCTGCTCACCGTCGCCTGGGGAAGGGCCGCGATACCGAAGTCCGGCTGGATCGGGTACGCATCCAGGGACCACCGCTTCCCCGGTATCAGCCTTCTGTCCCTCTGGATCGAGGCGCGTCCAGAGACACAAGCGGCCCTAGGGACACTCTCTCGTCCGACGGAACACTGGTGAGGTATGGGAGCCTTGCAAAAGCAGGGCTTAATGACAAGCACGTTGGATCGAACTGAAAAGCGTTAGCATGAAATAGCTGCAGGGTCCCCAGTAAAGAGAAGGGAGCCGCGCAAATTGGTTGAGAGAGATTGAAGCTCAGTGTCCATGGTAACCCGTAGAGGGGGGGACATTGAATCTTAAGGACTGGGAAAACATCGGGCGCACTTCCTTCAAGCGACAGAGCCTGCGCGCGCCGATGTCACTAGCTACTGATCGGTCGGAGACAATGTTTTGTCGCCATCTAGCCTGCAGACCTATGGCTCCCTTTGCTGTAGGGCAGCCCTCCTTCGGGACATCTTTCACCTTCAATTTCTAACCCCGGAATTTTCTCTATCCGCTAAATTGGACGCTTCGTCCCTCCCTTCTGCCCCCCTTGTCTCCTTCTCTCGGCCCCATTTCAAACTCTCTGGCTGGGCTCAGCCTCCCCTCCTGCTCCGCCTTCATTTTCCTCGGAAACCACTGCACCTCCGTCAGCGCCCGCGTGAATGGCGCTGGTTTCAAAACTGCGCCAGAACGTATTAGCCACGATCTGCAGAAGAAAGAAACCCCGACGGAAGACGATGCCGATATACTTGCATTTCACAGTGCCCTCGGTCCATTTCACAGATACCGAGGGGGAGGGTGGCGTCTCATTCGAGCTGGTTGAGTTCGAAAGTGCATCGCCTCTTGCCAAGCTACAACATCCTCACTGGAAGCTCTCGTGAAGCGGTGCGGGACGGAGTCACCAGCCCCTATGTGAGAGGTGCATGCTAGAGGCGGGTCGCGAGGAATCACTTAATGGTTCCGGATTCGGACTGGAAGACCACCTTCCGCAGATGCCCTCCTGAGCCCTGCACAATTTGTGATCTTGGGAGAGCGAAGTTCCTCGGCCAGCAATGTTTCTTTTAGCAGGGCAGCCGCCTCCTCGGGCGGGCGCTCTACACAGTCCGGGCTCAGCTTTACGGCTTTGATGCCTTCAGTAACCCCAACAATCAGGATCGTTCTGCCGGTGGCCCTTACACCCCACGGGTCGCTTCTGAATGCTCTCTACAAGGCGGTTTTGAAAGTCCCCAATGCCGGACAGCCAACCCAAAGTTTTTCTAGCACCCGGCAGAAGCCTCAAGAGCTCCTATGCTGAGTTTTGTGAACAGGCTCCAGGAGGCCCCTCAAAGAGGCAGGAGTTGACAACGAGGGAGGCCCAGGGCTAACTCCTTAAGCGCTTTGCCAAGGCAGAACGCCTCCGCTGAGTGCCTGCAAAGCGATCACGGGCCTAGGGAAGGAACTCCCCGAAGCTGGCCGCGACATGCTCAAAGCTTGCCAGGATATCGGGTCTTTCGCCCATCAAGCCAGCCTTCTAGTCCGCCGCCCTCTCTCAGCTGCCATGAGACAGCCCCGAGACGAAGTGTCTCCACCAGTGCGGCAAAGCCAGGGACATTTCAGGAGGAATTGTAGGCTGCCCGGCGGGGGGGCTCTACAACTCCTGACGGGAGGGAGGGTCTCTCCCCAGAGGGCGGAGACCCCCAGGAAAGCTCTAAGACCGGGCGGCCTCCCAATGCCCGGCGGGGAGGCCCGCGCCCGGGCATCTCCCCAGCCCGGAACCAAGATCCGCACCTCAAACCCTCTTCCCCGGAGCTCCTCCCCATGAGATCTTCGCTGTCCCCAGCTCAGGTATAGTGATCCCATCCCACACGGAGACCATTGGGCTGGTCTTGCCAGCCTCCTCCCCCCCTACGCCTATACTTCCTGCTCTGATAACCCCTTCTATCAGTCCAGTAAAAGTCACCATGCTCTCCGCCCTAGTGCCCCCAGAATTGGCACGCGTTTCAAAAATCTCTGCAGAGTCCATACAGTCACTGAATTGCAGTGCAGAAAAGGGAACAACAAATGCTGACGGAAGAGGGACTGCTCGCTTTTGAGCTCCTTCCTCAGAAATGCCCCATAGCCAATCTACAGGACAATGAGGCATGGAAAGGGGAAGATGCTCGCGTGACAATGGCCTTAAGCCAAAAGTCGCTTTCTCTCGCTCAGTGAGAAGAAGAAGCCCCCTTGGCCCCTCTCCAGCTGTAGGTTCAAACCAGATCCTCATAGCCTCTGAGCCTGTGCAAAGCTCCTAAGCTCAAGCAAGGCTCCCCAGTGGCAGCAAAATCAAGTCCAGCACCTCAGAGAGAAGCAAAAATCTCAAATCAGAGTTACCCAATCCTCCCTGCTACTTTATATGTGCTCTGGTATGCCCTGCATGTAATGTTTCTGTATGCTCTTGCCCCCTTTCAAGAGAGACCCCTAAAGTTTTCCCCTCATAGGGATTTTTCCATTAGCTTCTAAGCTATGCTCTTGTGCTTCAATTAAAGTTTTTCTCCTTCTACTATGTATGTGTGCCAATGCCTTGAAAGGCTTCAGCCCATTACAGCATCCGCTCTTAAACGGGACATGTGCAGCTTCCGTGCAAGGTGCAGTTCCCCAGGATACCCGCATGGGACCTTAGCTTCAAGCCGCCTCCCATCTTAGTTTAAACTCCTTCAAAACTTTTCTTCAAACTCCTCTCCTTGAGAACCTTTTCCTTCGGGTCCATCTGAGCCTTACACTGCCACATTGGCGTGGCGCATAGTTTACATATGAAGCCAAAATCATTTTTTCATGCTCCCCACATTCTCTGGCTGAGGGCTCCCTGGCATGAGTCTACAGTGCCAGGGGGGGTCTCTCAGCCACATTCCTATCTTACACAAAGCCTCCGGCCTGTGAAGGTAGGAAGCGAGAGCTCAAACCGGCCAAAGTCCCCTTCACGGGAGGGGAAGGTAGAGCTGACTTCCAAAACCCCTTCCCCCCTCTCCTTTCTGCACACCCTCCCTCTTTCTAATGGGCTGACGCACTTTCCCACCTCTAGATCTAGAGGATCTGATAAAGGGTTTTTTGCAAACCCCTCTCTCAATTTGCTCCTCTGTGGATCAAACCTCAAGCCCAGGAACTGTTTTCTTTGCATCTTCTATATATCTTTCCTATAGACGCTTATGCATTACTTAGTATGACTATAATTGTGAATTGTTCAAGTTGCTTTTGCAAAACCCACACCTTAGACGGTGATTGGGATTGTTTTACAAACAAACATCCGACCTGGATATGGACCTCTCTCCTTCTCCTAAGCCTTCGGGCAATTCCCTTGCCTTGTATCTCTTAACTTTGAATAAGTTGCAAGTGATCGCTGTCTGAATGTGGGGCCAACTGGCGCCTAAATCTAAAGCTTGGCCAAAACAAATGAAAGAAAGGGGAGTAGTTCCCCCTATTGACACCAATCAAAGGTCTCATCCAGCAGACCATATCCAAAGTACTCTTTCTCTATTCTCTATCAAAAATTGCCCGCCCCCACTCAGGGCTCGAGCCCTCTCCACTGTCATCTATAAGGACTAACTCAGCCAGTGCACGCGAAACCCCTATAGGGGAAAAGCGTTGCTTGTCTTTTCTCTTCCATACAGGAGTCCAGCTTCGGCCATGCCAGACCAGCCTCCATCCCGGAGATGGAGCTGGGCCTCCCTGGAGGATCCGCCAATTCCACGCCCATTCCCTGTCGAGAGGGCCCGGGATTAGCTCCCCAGCCTGGGCTTCGTAGATGGGAGGGATCTCTCTGGAGCCAGCACACCCATTCTTCCACAAGTGATCACAGCCCCCGCTGGGGCCACCCCCCCCTGGGGGGAACGGCAGCCTGGGCCAGCTGTGTAGCCTCAGAGGGTTGATGCGGCGTGTTGCATGCTCCTCATCTACAACCGCTTATTCTCTCTCCCTCTCTGTCAGCCTCCCCTGGCTGGGAAGTTTCTTGGAGTTCCCGCAGCCAAGGGAGCATTCCTGATAGATTAACTCCTTGGAACTCATCCGGCTGTTCTCTCCAGTCAGCTTGAATATTGTTGGAACCACGCCTTCTCTCAATACAACCTGTTGCTCGTGAGGAATCCCCACGCTGAACCTGCAATGCTAAAGACTATCAGTAGCTCTCCCTAATGCCTTTCTTGAGAAATCCATGGACTCCTAACATGCCATCGGCTCTGTAGCTTTGGTAGTCAAACAGCAAGAGCCATGCATTGGACAATTATGCAACCACGGGTTGCCTTCCTTCCAAGGCATCATCCAGCCTCCATGTATCAAGCTTCTAGCCATGTTTTGCCTTATTGTTTGAACTTTCTATTGCATGCCCTAATTTTTTTGAAGTTATGTTATTTGTTATTGCTGCATTTCTCGCCTGTCTGTCTGGGCTGGCCGGGACTCTCTCTGCTACCCCCAGGCTCCACCCCAGGGAGCTCTCGGACGCCAGCCACACGCGCGTCTCTGCATTTGCCTTTCGGGATCCCTCCCTGTTTCCAAGCGACACGGTCGCCCTCTCTCTCCAAAGGCGGAGCCTGTCTCCCTCACCTAACTTCCCTTGTGGCCCAGCCCCCCCCGGACTTGTTTCCTGTAACACCAAGACTCATTGGCCAATGGGCTGGCCTGTGCCTCCTTGCTTGAAGTGGCTCCATCAATTCTGCACCTCCATTGCTCTGGACGCTCTGGCTTCCGAAAGCAGCAGGAACTTCGATCAGCGTTTACCCTAGACAATCGTGCCGCTATTGATTACCTATTGTTATTACATCACCAAGGTTGTGGGAATGTACATAATATGTGTTGTTTTAATCTTTCTGATAATTCCCGATTGATTCTCATATGAGTAAGTACGTGAGCTGCAAGGAAGTTGTATCTAATCTGAAGTATGATGTTTTGCTCCCATTGGTGGTCAGCCACTCTGGAGCTGGCTGCCGGGAGAGATGGCTTGAGATGCTATTGTACAGCTCTGCATTGGTTTAATCTGTGTGGCCTCGTTATCGGATCTGTTTGTTTAGCCTTCAATGCGTGTCTAATATTGCCTGTAACGTGTAAGAAGCCCCCTCGAATTTCCCTCTTTTACCCGCGCAGAGCCAGAAGTTGCCCTAATGTTACACAAGCAGCTTGAGCTCAGCTTGACTTCAGACGGGCATGGAGGGAGACAAGCGCCCCTTTAAATGCAGCTTCCCCTTAGCATTTCGGCCAGTCCCTCTTTCTAAAATGTAAAAAAGGGGAGGAGATGTAGTAATGCACTGCTGACCCAGCAGCACTGTGGTAGAACGTTGGGACGCCAACGGACCTCTACGGCCTTGCTGGCTTCAGCCATCCGCATTCCCCAATTCTCCTCATCCCCCCCTATGAGTCACGCCGGTCACTTGAACTGTCTGGCTCAGTCACTGGGCGCAGGGACAATGGTCTTTGCCCCCAGGTGAGGATTAGGCTCCAGACGCTTTACGCCTCTCCTCTCCTTGACAGATAGGGCTGGGCAGGGTGAGATCATGCATCACATGATGATCTCCAGGTCTCCCGGTCTCCCGCTCATCTCCCTACCCACCTCCTTTACACGCCCACAATGAAACCCTAATAAAAGGTGCCAGAGACCAGCATAGGTAGAGCTGTTGTCAGGGACTCCACGAAATCCTGCAAGCGCTTCCTGTTGGGTTGACGCTCTCCAACCAGATGTAGGAAACCTCCCTCCGCGTCTCGGCTATTCCTTAGGCTGTAATGCACTCTCTGGGGATGACTACAGGAGGGGACCAGTTGTTAAATTATTAGAATCCCACCACTGCGGAACAGCACTTTCTTCCACCACCATATGAATAAACAGGAAGTTAGTCTTTAAAGTTCCATAGTTTTGCTGCAACAGACTCATGGCCCTCTGAACAGTGGTTAGAGCATTGCCTTAAGATCTCGAAGACCAGAGGTTCAAATCCGCACTCTTCCATGGAAGCTTGCTGGATGACTCTGGGCAGGTCACTTTCAGTCTGACCTACCTCACAGGACCGTCGTGGGATAAAATGGAGAACATAAGAATGACGTAAGCCACTTGGAGTCAGCATTGTAGAGAAAAGCAGGGCAGGCTAAGATTAAAACATGAACATGTGTACACATGAACATAGTTCTGTAATTTCAGATGCCTGCTAAGGGACCGGAATCTGGAAGAGCACCGATTCACGTAGGGTCTGCAACCTGTGGCTCTCCAGATGTTCGTGAACTGCAATTCCCATCAGCCTCTGTCAGCATGGCCAATTGGCCATGCTGGCAGGGGCTGATGGGAATTGTAGTTCATGAACATCTGGAGAGCTGCAGGTTGCAGACTTTAAACAAATAGGCTAAATCCAATTCAAATAGCACCTGTTCCCCGGGTAGAGTTTGCTTTAACAGATCTCCTTCGAATACCATCACTCTTCCTGTCATGCTGTGCCGAGGTGCCCCAGCCACAATTAAAGGGCCCCGCCCTGTGCTCACAGCAACCACGCTGTATCCTGCAGAACATAAGAAAAGTAGGATTTATACACCACACACACACACACACACACAAACACACACACAAAAAGCAGACCAAAAGCAGTTTGCTGTGTATGTAAACTCTTCAAAAAACCTCTGTCCCATTATGCATGGAGTACTTTCCTTGGGGCTCTTTGCTCTGCAGTGGGGTTGTAGTGGGGTCTCCTCACATTTCTCTGTTTACACGTGAGGAGGTACCCCACTGCATGCTGCGGAGCTTGCCTGCCCCCACTTCCAGGTCACTCCTGATTGTCACAAGATTGCTGGCTTTGTTTTTAAAGCCCTTACATTTTTTATTTCAATATTTCTGTGTTGTATCACTACAGTTGGACTTTCGGGATCTGCAGTGTATAATCGGCAAGGAAATCTCTGCCCTGAAGGAAACATTCCCTCGCTGCAGGGCAAAGCAGCCGTGTATAATCAGCCTCTCATTCAGATTTCAATAATGTTCTGAATAAGGTTTTAACCTTCAGTTGTGTGGCTGTTGATGACTGGCTCTTCTGTATGTCTTTGTGTGTGTGTGTTGTTAATCTATGTTCTGCTTTTCGTCTTATATTCCTCTTATATATTCCTCTTTTGTCTTAAATTATATTTGAAATTTCAATCCAAATCCCTGCTCACTTAAAAATGCAGAGACATGTCTAAGGGAAACAAAAGAGGATTTTGACGACTGGCAATATTTCTGCGGTGTTCTTAATGGTGCACCTGAAAGCGGAATTTTTTAAGGGTGGAAATTGTCCTAAGACAAAATCTCACAGTGTGAGAATAGATGGACTCCCTTATCGATGCTGGGGATCATTAGAAAAGGAATTAATAATAAAACTGCAAAGATTGTCATGCCCTTATATAAAGCAGTGGTGCGACCGCACTTGGAGTACTGTGTCCAGTTCTGGTCGCCGCATCTCAAAAAAGATATTGAGGAGATAGAAAAAGTGCAGAGAAGGGCAACAAGGATGATTGAGGGACTGGAGCACCTTCCCTATGAGGAGAGGCTGCAGCGTTTGGGACTCTTTAGTTTGGAGAGGAGGCAGCTGAGGGGGGATATGATTGAAGTCTACAAAATTATGCATGGGGTAGAAAATGTTGACAAACAGAAATTGTGCTCTAGTTCTCACTATACTAGAAACAGGGGGCATTCATTAGCGAAAAATGTGCTGGGGGGAAAGAATTAGGACTAATAAAAGGAAACACTTCTTCACGCAACGTGTGATTGGTGTTTGGAATATGCTGCCACAGGAGGTGGTGATGGCCACTAACCTGGATAGCTTTAAAAGGGGCTTGGACAGATTTATGGAGGAGAAGTCGATTTATGGTTACCAATCTTGATACTCCTTGATCTGAGATTGCAAATGCAGACCAGGTGATCGGGAGCAACAGCCGCAGAAGGCCATTGCGTTCACATCCTACATGTGAGCTCCCAAAGGCACCTGGTGGGCCACTGCGAGTAGCAGAGAGCTGGACTAGATGGACTTTGGTCTGATCCAGCTGGCTTGTTCTTATGTTCTTATGATGCAGACTTTGGGCAAATAAACAAGTTTGTAGCATTCTTCGGCTGGCCAAGATTCATTTTGATTTGCATCTTCTCATGCCAGCAGATAAACATTTGCTGGCACGGATTGGATGCCAGCGATATACTCAGAAGTCATTAATTCATAGGATGACTCATTTTGTTGCCCAGATGGGTATTTACCTAAATAGTTGTTTCTTCCACCTGTCGCCTTTTTGGATTCATTCAAGAAAACTGCTGTCTTGCTGGCAATTTCGTAGAGCAGGATTCCTCCAGACCAATCAAAAGCTCCAACTGTGCCGAACAGTATATGGCGCTAGACAGGGAATAATGGAGTGTTGGTGAGGTCAATGAATGGCAGCTCGCCCTTACAACTAAGCACACAACCTCTGCATTTAGAGGAACTCTACCTTAGAGCACTAGATTCTCAAGACAAGGATGTACCTCACATGTCAGATACAACTCATAACCTATGGATGATTAGGGTCTTCTCTTGCTTTAAAACTTCCCAATAGTAGCATAGGAGGGGTCCCTAAATGACATAGTGGGCATAGCAGTGGGGTAGGTCAGACCTTTCCTATGAACTGATTTTCAGGATCTTCATCATCATAAGAACATAAGAACATAAGAACAAGCCAGCTGGATCAGACCAGAGTCCATCTAGTCCAGCTCTCTGCTTCTCACAGTGGCCCACCAGGTGCCTTTGGGAGCTCACATGCAGGATGTGAAAGCAATGGCCTGCTGCTGCTGCTGCTGCTGCTCCTGGACTGTTAAGGCATTTGCATCTCAGATCAAAGAGGATCAAGATTGGTAGCCATAAATCGACTTATCCTCCATCAATCTGTCCAAGCCCCTTTTAAAGCTATCCAGGTTAGTGGCCATCACCACCTCCTGTGGCAGCATAGTCCAAACACCAATCACACGTTGCGTGAAGAAATGTTTCCTTTTATTAGTCCTAATTCTTCTCCCCAGCATTTTTAATGTATGCCCCCTGGTTCTAGTATTGTGAGAAAGAGAGAAAAATTTCTCTCTGTCGACATTTTCTACCCCATGCATAATTTTATAGACTTCAATCATATCCCCCCTCAGACGTCTCCTCTCCAAACTAAAGAGTCCTAAACGCTGCAGCCTCTCCTCATAAGGAAGGTGCTCCAGTCCTTCAATCATCCTCGCTGCCCCTCTCTGCACCCCCTCCACCTCTCCAACATTCCCCCCGAGATCATCCCACCTCTAGGAATTTTATTTGCCACATATGATGATGATGATGATAATGATGACGATGATGATGAAGAAGAAGAAGAAGAGGAGGAGGAGGAGTTTGGATTTATACCTCCCCTTTCTCTCCTGTAAGGAGACTCAAGGTGGCTTACAAGTTCCTTTCCTTTCCTCTCCCCACAACAGACACCTTGTGAGGTAGGTGGGGCTGAGAGAGGTCCAAAGAACTGTGACTAGCCCAAGGTCACCCAGCAGGAATATAGGAGTGCGGAAACACATCTGGTTCACCAGATAAGCCTCTGCCACTCATGTGGAGGAGTGGGGAATCAAACCCACTTCTCCATATTAGAATCCACCTGCTCTTAACTACTCCACCATGCTAGCTCTCAATGGGTGGGCGGGCGTGAAAATGGGGTAACCATTCCTCCCTCTTTCTATTCTAATCCAAACTGGGCGTCCCTCTGGCTAATTTTAAAAAGGTGATCTATCCATGGACTTCTCTACCTACTTTGGGCTGTCTCAGTGAACTCTGCGCATATGTGGTCTGATCCAGCCAAAGGGGACGTATGTGCCAACTGTTGAACTAACGGAGCTAATCCTGAAAAGGTAAAAGATTTCCACCTGCCCCATTGTTGGAGAGAGATTCAGCAAACCCAGGAGCATGGGACAATTTATGGAACGTGGCCTCCAAATCAGCACTTTTGACAGGAGAGATCAGAAAGGCATACTGGGCCGATCTGTGTACTTGTCCTGGTTCTGGAGTTTCTAATTTCAGTTGTTACAAGGGCTTATTTGAATGCAATCCCCTCCCCATGGAGGATGGAGTTTTTGTGGCATTCCGTTCCAAAAGTGGAGGTGGGCAGTGGTGGGATCCAAAAATTTTAGTAACAGGTTCCCATGGTGGTGGGATTCAAACTGTGGCGTAGCGCCAATGGGGCTTGCGTGGCATGATGGGAAGCGTGGGCACGGGCATCTCGAGGCAGAGTGTATTCCTGGGGCGGGGCTGTGGCAGCGGACGCAGCCGGCTGCGCCGGGTCCTTACGGGAAACGTAATGCACGTATGGCGCCCAGGCTGCAGCATCACACCGGTGCACCTCCCCTGCTAGGACTTCTGCTTCAGAGTTCTGGCGCCAGCCACTGCTGAGGAGCAGAGGAGGGGCATAACTAAGGCAAAAATCACGTGGCAAAATCCCCAATTAGTAATCCCTTCTCGGCACACACAAATAATTAGTAACCTACTCTCGGGAACCTGTGAGAACCTGCTGGATCCCACCTCTGGAGGTGGGGTCTCCAGATGACCACTCAGTCTTGTAACCAAAGGTCACTCACCTCGTCCAGGAAGTGGGCACTGAAGCCGCTTTGCGCCAGCTCAAATTCCAAGACGTCTCCAGCTGTACCTGAAGATAAGGCGAAGAGCCAGTGAGAGATTCCTTGGAAGGAAAGAAAGACGCCCCCGGTACCGCCCCTTTCTCCTAACCTTCTATGCCAATGATCTTCTGTTGCAGGGTTGACAGGAGGCCATTTAAGGCTGAATAGTTGGTCACTTGGAAAAGGTGTGTTTCATCCGGATCGGAAGCGATCAGGCGCAGCTCGTCGAGGGCACTTTTTTTGTTGTTGAACACATTCCCGACCTGCAAGGAGTTCCCCGGGCCCCAACAGCAGAGGCTCAAACAAGAGATGAAATGGGGAGATCTGTGAGCAAATCTTGAGCTTTTAATTACCGGTATGTTCTGACCCCGATTCCTAGTTGGGTGCGAAGCCCAGGGGAGAGGAAAGAGGGGTGTGTTTCACCCCTGCACTGTTTTCCAAAAGAAAAATGGAACCACTGTGCTCTTTAAGGGGAAATGAGGGGTAAAAAACAGCTGGCCACTCTTTGTCATTGTAAAAGATTCCTGGCCCCTCAATGATGCGGCTGGCCTCCACACAGGCCAGGACCTTTATGGCCCTGGCCCTGGCCCCGGCCTGGTGGAACACTCTTCCTCCAGCTGTCCGGGCCCTGCGGGACCTTGGTGAGTTCCACAGGGCCTGTAAGACTGAGTTGTTCCGCCGGGCCTTTGGAGTGTCCAGTCGCTGAGTGGCGCCCCCCCCCCCTTATGCTTTTATGCATTTATTACCATCTTAATTCTGGTTCCATCTATGTTACCCTCCTATAGAGGGATCTGGCCTTTCTGGGGAGATTTTAATGAACTGGGTATGGGACGCCTGCCTTTGTTATGTTGATCGCTGTTTTAATAGATTTTAATGAATTTTAGCTAATGTGTTGATTGTTATGTGGTCACTATTGTGAACCTCTATTTATTATATATATATTGATGTGCACCGCCCAGAGCCCCTTGGGGATTGGGCGGTCTATAAATCGAAAAAATAAATAAATAAAATAAATAAAGCCAGTATGCAGGGACAGAGTAGCTTTGATTAGAAAAACCAGGCTGGGACAGAAGTTTTAAATCTCCCCCCCCCCCCAACACTCATGATCCCAAGCAGGGTCAGAGGGGGCTGTAAGGTGTCTTTGACAGTCATCAGTGATCACGTCCAATTTGGCCCAGAGAGAAGATAATTTATGTATTAATGAGTAAGCCCCATGACTGTATGAGACACATGTTGGAAGTAAAGGAGTTTTCATTGCCTCTTAACCCCAGGTTTCCAATGGGGACACCAGAGAGTCAGAAATAGATAGGTCAGGATACTAAACATCCTTCCTTTCTATGCTCTGTTGGCTACCTCTGTTTTTAATTGAAATATTTTATCATTTTACCTACATTTTTAACTGTTTAACAGTTCTATTTTTTTAAATGTTATCTGCCTTGTGGACCCTGGAAGGCAGCACAAACAATTTCAATTAATTAATTGATTTAACATACCGTATATACTCGTGTATAAGTCAACCCGCATATAAGTCGAGGCACCTAATTTTTCCACAAAAAACTGGGAAAACTTATTGACTCGTGTATAAGTCGAGGGTGGGAAATGCAGCATCAATTGAGGCATCAGTAGGTTAAATGTTTTTGAATATTTATTTCAAAGAAAAACTGTAAACTGGCTCTGTAAGTGGAAAAGAGGGTCAACAAGAACAATATGGTCTCAACAATAACTTTAAAAGTACAAAAACCGTACCGCAACAAGCAACCAAGCCAAAACACAAGAGTTAAAATCCTTCAAAACTTGATTCCTCATCATCATCTGTATGTCCAAATGTAACCCAACTTAGATTTTAAGAGGGATATTATCAGAAATGAAAAATCTACTATTAGCTTCCATTGTAAACAATGGGGGGATGGGAGCATCCCCTTTGAAGTCCAATAACTTTGGATCCCCTGACCCAAAATTCACCAAACCTGGCTGAGGTATCATAAAAGAGACTCTCCTGGTGAGACCAGCCCAGGGTTTTCGAGGCAAGTTTGAATCAGATGGTCCAAAGTTATGAACCACACAAAAGAGTAACCCCATCTACCTAATAACTCCCATTGAAAACAATGGGGAATGCCAGGACACCTCCTTTGAGAGGTCCCATAACTTTGGACCCCCTGAACCAAACTTTACCAAACTTGGCTGGTACCATCAGGAGAGTCGTCTGAGGGTTAACTGAAATTTTGGTGCCTCTGGCATAAAAACTGCGTCCCCTGCTGGCCAGCAAAGTAAAAACACAAAATTTTTTTAATGACCCGCATATAATTCGAGGGGAGCTTTTTCAGCATTAAAAATGTGCTGAAAAATTCGACTTATACATGAGTATTTACGGTAGGTGTCAAACTTGCGGCCCTCCAGAAGTTATGGACTACAGTTCCCATCATCCCCTGCCAGTATGCTGGTGGGGGATGATGGGAACTGTAGTCCATAACATCTGGAGGGCCACGAGTTTGACACCTGTGATTTAAAACATCCAGAACATACCAAACACAAGACCCTCCCAGAATTCACATCTTACCCCAATGGCATAGCGATCGATTCCTTCCATGTTCTTTGAATTAATTACTGCGGTTAAGTTCATGGGGTCCTGGAAAATGTCCCCATCTGTCAGCACAACTATAATTTTGGCAGCATTTTTCTGGGATCCGTGGCTTTCGTGAAAAATGGAGTCTCTGTTGCAAATAGAAAAATGCATTAAAATGCAGCTCCCTTGGGTGGATTTTCTAATACCAGATCACCAGCAAATGCTCTTAAATGACAAGACAAATGACAAGGTGCCCCTTCTATTCTATTCTATTCCTCTGGTTTTGGAGTCCCCCTGTCATCTAGGGGACCCACTTTTTGTTCTGTTCCCCCCTCCTTGGAAGGGTTTAATTGGGGTTATTGCTGACGCCATTTTTATTAAATTTACCGCTGTGTTTTAAATTTTTAATTTTTTAATTTTAAATTCTAATTTAATGGGTTTTTTTTGTTTGTATATATTATATGTGGAATCTGTGTTGTGCACCGCCCAGAGCCCTCCAAGGGTTGGGCGGTATAAAAATCCCATAAATAAATAAATGAATGAATGAATGAATGAATGAATGAATGAATGAATGAATGAATGAATGAATGAATGAATGAATGAATGAATGAATGAAATAAGACTCCTTATACCCTCAATCCACTCATCAAGGTGTATGTTTCTAGTCAGTACTGCCAGAACAACTATAAACAGTACCAGAGATAGTGGGCAAAGGGAAACCTCAGGAAAAGCAAAGGCAATTGCAGGCAGCCCAAATGACTCTGCTGGACGTTTTTCCCCGGGGTAAGCAGGTAATGCATAATGCTAACCAGAGTGCCAACTCAGCTAATGTCAGGCCTGAGCCTGGTATTTGGGGGTGGCAGGCATTTGTAAGAGATCTGTAAGACTTTCTTCTCTGCAGGTGTCCGGTTATTGCTGGCTCCGCTGGCGCAGTCTTGGAGCCGGGAAGCGCAGTCTCTTATCAGGTGTGAACTGTTCTCAGTTTTGCTGTGGCTTCGTTCTAGGGCACTGGTGGTGAACCTATGGCAGGGGCTGATGGGAATTGTAGTCCATGAACATCTGGAGTGCCATAGGTTCACCACCATGGTTCTAGGGCACAGGTGTCAAACTCGCAGCCCTCCAGATGTTATGGACTACAGTTCTCACCATCCCCTGCCAGCATGATGCTTGCAGGGGATGATGGGGACTGTAGTCCATAACATCTGGAGGGCCACGAGTTTGACACCTCTGTTCTATGGGTAGAGTAGAACCGTTTGGCTACAGGTGCAGGGTGGGAAGTTTCAGGGGATATAGGCAGTGGTGGGATTCAGCAGGTTCGAAACTATTTCGGCAGAACCGGTTGTTAAACTGATGTTTGTAAACAATCAGTTGTTGAATTATTTGAATTCCGACCACCGGAACCAATTGTAAAATTATTTGAATCCCACCACTGGATATAGGGAGTGTGTTTGCATGGCAAGAGTGTTACAAGATACCCAACCTCCTGGACAGCTCTGATGTGCAATTTTGTGAGACTGTTGCAAATTTTATATTGGAAGTTAGTAATTTTAACTGTGTTTTTTAATCTTGTTTTACTTTGAAATTTTGTCCCTGTTTTGTATGCCAATAAAGGCTTGTTGTTGTTGAGTGTGTTTGCACGGGCTTCTCAGAAACGTCTTTGCGGATGCTCAACTTCAGGTGCCTAAAGACTACAGAACGAATCTACAGTTTCTCTTATTTACAGACCTGGGGTCTGACAGCTAGTGATTTACACCTACCAGACAGTATTCCAGCTGTGAGGATCCTTCAAGATTTGCAAAGGCTTCAAAGCCATGAATTCCACCACTGGAAGCCCACATACCAGGATCTGAGCAACTTCCTAGCATTTTGTGATTGGCTCACCCTTGGGACAGCCCTTTCATGATAACCCCCTCTACTCTCTTTCAGACTTCCGAAGGTGACCATTAGCTTGACCAGGTTGGTGATCCCTGAAAAGGGTGATGGATTTTTAAAAATTATTACAAAGATGATCTACCACAAGTCGTGTGGAATCTGGGGTTAGGAAGTGCTTGGTAGAGGAAATCAAATGGGCAGAATTTGGGTAACAACAGCTGGACAGTGTAACACACTAGTTGTCCACCCTTATTTTTTAAACCAGAAATGTTTATATCCTTGAAACGTTATTTACATAGAATTGGATTATGTGTCAAGCATTCAGGTCTGCGTGCAGTGCTATCAATTCACAGCTGACTTGTGGTGATCCCAGCAGGTTAGCTTTCAAGGCAAGTGAGATGCGGAGGTGGTTTGCCATGGTCATCTTCTGCAGAGCCTTCCTTGGTGGTCTCCCTTCCCAAGGACTGACCCTGCTTAGGAACAGCAGTGGCATAGGAGGTTAAGAGCTCGTGTATCTAATCTGGAGGAACCGGGTTTGATTCCCAGCTCTGCCGCCTGAGCTGTGGAAGCTTATCTGGGGAATTCAGATTAGCCTGTACATTCCCACACACGCCAGCTGGGTGACCTTGGGCTAGTCACAGCTTCTCGGAGCTCTCTCAGCCCCACCTACCTCACAGGGTGTTTGTTGTGAGGGGGGAAGGGCAAGGAGATTGTCAGCCCCTTTGAGTCTCCTGCAGGAGAGAAAGGGGGGATATAAATCCAAACTCTTCTTCTTCTTCTTAGCTTCTGAGCTCTGATGAGATTGGGGTATACCATCCTGCCTTCTCTCATGCTTCCCTGCTTTTTAAAATTAAAAACAAAACCCTCTTCAGTGGGGAAATGGGGCGCTGTAGGTGATCCCATCCTGGCTATGGCCCCAATCCAGCCTCCACAGTTTTGCAGGATGCCTCTCCAAGAGCCTCCACATTCTTTTATCTCATAACTCACAGGACATGTTGGATGGCAGATGCCGTCCGGGTCACCTTGCCCACTTGAGTCACATCCTGAACTTTTGCCAGGGCTGTATTGGCATCCCGGCCAACCCGCAGGTCAAATTCTGTCTGGATGACGTCTCCATACTGGACCAAAGCAAAGGCGCACTGAAATGAAAGGACGCTTATCTCAATCATAATGCATGAAAGTTTAGTTTAGCTTGGGTATAAGTTAGCTTGGTAGAATGTGCTTGTTTCTGTTAGCAAGCTAGGCTTCCTGTGCTAACACAACTTAGTGACTGGGGAGGGGGGTTAGTTTCTAGGTTGATAGTTGTAGAGTATTTGGGAAAGAGAAAGTCGCCACCTATCTATATATATAAAAATCTATCAGTGCGTTTTTCTGCTGACAGTTAATCTCCCAAACTACTGGACCGATTGCTTTGAAATTTTCACACAACGTCACATTCACATGCGGCCAGGTTTCCATACTGTTTCCACACCTCCTGTTGTGTACATGTCACAACTGTGCCCGTTATTGTGTACATGCCACACCTGTGACAGTTGAAACCATAGTTCTGTTCCGCAACAGCGCCCTCTGCTGGCCATCAAAGCAACACCCTCTGATACAAGGGAAACAACCATGCCTTCCTTGAAAATAACTGCCATCTGGAGTAAAAAAGATGGGGCCCGCCACCTGGACATGGCCCACCCACCCTAGCGGAGGAAGGGGAAGGTGAGGGAGGGTCCGGGGCGGGGTGCCATGCAAGGGAACGGGAGAGAGGGAGGGGAGTGAGGGGCCCCTTGCCCCTCCCCTCCCTTACAAGCATTGTGCAATGACACATGTTCGAACCGTTCGCTTCCCCTTTTCTTTCTTTTCCACTTCACCAGACTCAGCCACAGCAATGCGTGGCCAGGCCCGCTAGTTTATTATATTTTGTTTATGTTGCTAGGGATGTGATGATGTTGATGATGTTGAAATGTTAAAATGTTGTTGCTTCTGTTATCCCATGATGTTCTGTTATAATTATTGATGCCTTGGTTATGTATAAATAAATATGGTTTATGTATAAATAAATAAATAAATAAATGTAACGTTTTGATTACATGATGTTGATGCTTTTGTCATAACCCTATGTTTAAAGGTTATGCTTATTGTAGTTAGATTGTTTCATTGTGATATGATTGATATTTATTCATGTTGTTAGTATGTTCCTTGATGTTTGTTGTCTATTATTATGCTTATAGTATTGATACTGCAGCTGTTGTTCACCCCCCTGAGCCCTTCGGGGGAGGGCGGTATACAAATCGAATGAATGAATGAATGAATGAATGAATGAATGAATGAATGAATGAATGAATGAATGAATGAATGAATGAATGAATGAATGAAAGGACTCTTTGGTTGCAGAGGAGCTTTTGATTGGCGGAGGGCCCTTAGCAGGCGGCCGTTGGCTTTGCTGCTCAGAGTGGAGAGGGTGGAGTGAATCCTCCCGGCCAATCCCAAGGTTTGTGGCTCACGTTGCCCGCCTATATTCCTCACGTCACAGTCCTGGGCATCTACCCCACCCTCGGGCCATGAGGTTCCCAGAGTCCGTGATGAAAACAGAGCTTGTCACCTCAAAACACTTTTCATAGAAGGTTTTCAGGATGTTACGGATGAAATCCTTGGCTCGTTCAAAGTCCTCGGGCTCGATGCTCCCAGACCCATCCAAGACAATGGCAATTTCAGTCTGCAGGTCTGTTGAGGGAATGGAAAACTGGACCATAAGGAGCTGATAGGAGGTGTTTGTCCATGACTATTGCAAACTGAGAATTAAAGCCTGGCCCTCAAGGAGTGTGTAAAGCCTGGCCCTCAAGGAAGTCTCCAATGTAGTGCCTATGATTACCATGGCACCCACCAACTTTTTTTACAAAGTAGGTGAGGCCAGATTGCGCTTTTGCCCAGCAAGGCTTCTGACTGACTATTGGAGGTTTGATTGATCTTTTAAAAACGTTGCTTTTGGGCAGCAGCTGCCAGCACAGTAAAAGGACCCACACTGTGTTACTGAAAGTAACCTGTGGTAATCATTTCGTAGCTGGTTCTGCCTCCTGCAGCAGCCATTTTGGAGCTGGCTTCACCTCCCACGGCGGCCATTTTGTGGCAGCCATTTTGTTTCTCTGCCCACTATGCCATGTCCAAATTCCAAACGTGCTTACAAGCTCCAGAAGGCTATCAAAAAGTTAGGAGGGCCGGGGCATTGACCCTGCCAAAGCAATCGGTATCAGGTTGGGTTTGATTCCTCTCTCCGCAGTGCCTTCTCCTGATGCTTGAGGATCATTTCTTTGTGCTAGGTCTGCAGCCTTGTACAAAGTGCCAAACAATGTGAATATTTAAGTGAGAGATCAACAAAGTCCTGGAAATATGACTCACCGGAATCATCTTCCTCTTCCTCTTCCACCATATAATTGTTGTTATTGTTGGCATTACGGATTTTGTGCCTGGGATCTTCTAGGAAACACAAAATCAAGACAAAATGATTTGAAAAAATTAATGGACAGGTGAAGCTGTGGACAGGGAGGAGCAGCAGTGGACAGGGACAGGGGAGCAGCAGTGGCGTAGGAGGTTAAGAGCTTGTGTATCTATTCTGGAGGAACTGGGTTTGATTCCCCGCTCTGCCGCCTGAGCTGTGGAGGCTTATCTGGGGAATTCAGATTAGCCTGTGCACTCCCACACACGCCAGCTGGGTGACCTTGGGCTAGTCACAGCTTCTCGGAGCTCTCTCAGCCCCACCTACCTCACAGGGTGTTTGTTGTGAGGGGGGAAGGGCAAGGAGATTGTAAGCCCCTTGGAGAGAAAGGGGAGATATAAATCCAAAACTACTCTTCTTCTTCTTCTTCTTCTTCTTCTTCTTCCTCTTCTTCCTCTTCTTCTTCTTCTTCTTCTTCTTCTTCTTCTTCCTCTTCTTCCTCTTCTTCCTCCTCCTCCTCCTCCTCCTCCTCCTCCTTCTCCTTCTTCTTCTTCTTCTTCTTCTGTTGACTGCTGCTTCAAGCTCAGGAGGTTTCATCCCCCCACCGCCACCACCCCCAGGGCTGAGAATTTGTCAGAGGAAGATGCATTTGAGTCTCAGAGGAGCGAGCCACCCATGTCAACAAATATGGAAGATTTATGATCGCAGCCACTCGGCTTTGAGTTTATTAAAAATACTGGGGAGGATACTGACAGTTCTTCAGATTTACCCAATACGACACAGATCCGTAGTCAGAACAATAGGGCTGCTCTGAAGGAAAGAAGATTGTCGATATGTTTGCGGAGCCTACACTGTGCAGCAGAGCGTGCCAAATATTTGCAGGAGCTCTCCCATTCAGGCAGCCCAAATGGATTGAATGAACAGCAGTAAAGGCTGAAGCTGTGGATGCAGTGCGCTGTTGCCTGATGCTGCCTGAGCACCACTACTCTGTTTCCAGACTCCACATTGACCTTGGACCGGCATGTAACAACCTGGACTTCAGCTACTCCCCTCCGGAGCAGCAGTGGCGTGGGAGGTTAAGAGCTCCTGTATCTAATCTGGAGGAACCGGGTTTGATTCCCAGCTCTGCCGCCTGAGCTGTGGAGGCTTATCTGGGGAATTCAGATTAGCCTGGGCACTCCCACACACGCCAGCTGGGTGACCTTGGGCTAGTCACAGCTTCTCGGAGCTCTCTCAGCCCCACCTACCTCACAGGGTGTTTGTTGTGAGGGGGGAAGGGCAAGGCGATTGTAAGCCCCTTTGAGTCTCCTGCAGGAGAGAAAGGGGGGATATAAATCCAAACTCTTCTTCTCTTCTTATGTTCTTAAGAGTATGACTCTCTGGCTTTATTTGACCTTGCTTCCTGGATTCTCACACTGGCCTGACCCACCTGTGTTTGAACTCCATCTGCTGCTTATCAGCTTGGACTGCCAAAGGGGTTGCTCCTAGTTTCGGGCCCTGCTGCAGCTGCTGCAACCCTAGGCCCCTGAGCCTCTGCAGTGCTGGTGCTGCCATAGAAGCACTCCAATCATGCGCAGCCAGCACAGGAGGATCGGCAGCAACGCTCCTGGACCTCAGGCATCTCCCAAAACCCGTCCCCTTCTGTGTCAAAAGCAGGTGCAGCTGTGCCCCCATCCCTGTCAAAAAAAACCTAGTCCTGGAGGCAGTGGTGGGATCCAAAAATTTTAGTAACAGGTTCCCTCGCCAGCCCCCCCCCCCCTCAGCAAAGGGGGCAGAGGCGTACCTAGGCAAACCTGAGCCCTGGGCAGAACCTGAGTTGGATGCCCCCCCCCATGGGCAGCCACCCCACCACGACCCCCCCAATTTTTTTTGCACCAGGTCATTTCTCAATCATCATCACATTATAGAAAATGCCCCAACTCACAAATCTGAACACAGCAATGGTGAAACACACAGGTTCTTTGACAGAGACTGGTGAGATAAAAGGTACGAAAGGCTGAGAATCCATGAATTCAGTACCTGGAAGGGATCAACCCAGTTCAGGGAGTTACATTATGAGTCGCAATTGCTATATGGAACCTTCACGTTCAAAGGCAGTGTGCCTCTCGGGGAGGCGAGGGCGTGGAGATGGAAAAGCGGACCCAGCTAGTAACCCCCTCTCGGCACACACAAATAAGTAGTAACTCACTCTCGGGAACTGGTGAGAACCTGCTGGATCCCACCTCTGCCTGGAGGTCAGATCGCATCTGTATCTGGCAAAGTCTGGCTGTAAGACCAAAGTCGGTGTGGGATTAATGTGCCTGTGTACAAGTGGACGATTTTGCCTTGGTGCACGGCTGTGTCTTTGAAACTCCTAGATGGGAATGAGACGAGCCAGGAATCTATGGACGCCCTAGAGCAGTGGTGGTGAACCTTTGGCACTCCAGATGTTATGGACTACAATTCCCATCAGCCCCTGCGAGCATGGCCAATTGGCCATGCTGTCAAGGCTTGATAAGGGAGTAATAATCCCGCTTTATCTGGAAGTACCAAAGGTTCCCTACCACAGCCTTAGAACAGAAAGGAGAACGATATGTGGAAAGCAGAAGACCGCAGAGGCATATGGCCAGTGGTGGGGTTCAGCAGGCTCGCACCAGGTCGGCAGAACCTGTTGTTAAAATGGTATTTGTAAACAACTGGTTGTTAAACTATTTGAATCCCACCACTGCATATGGCCTATCGGTTCTCAACCTGTGAGTCGCAACCCCTTTGGGGGTCGAACGACCCTTTCACAGGGGTTGCCTAAGACCGTTGGAAAACGGTCTTTTAATATTTTACATATACCAATTTTATGGTTGGGGTCACCACAACATGAGGAACTGTATTAAAGGGTCACAGCATTAGGAAGGTTGAGAACCACCAGCCTATAGGGACATGGGGTCTCCCCAATCATGTTTTGTGCGCCGCATATTTGGGATCCCATCCTAGAAGAAGAAGAAGGAGAAGGAGAAGGAGAAGGAGAAGAAGAAGAAGAAGAAGAAGAAGAAGAAGAAGAAGAAGAAGAAGAAGAAGAAGAAGAAGAGGAGGAGGAGGAGGAGGAGGAGGAGGAGTTTGGATTTATATCCCCCCTTTCTCTCCTACAGGAGACTCAATGGGGCTGACAATCTCCTTCATCCATTCATTCGATTTGTATACCGCCCTCCCCTGAAGGGCTCGGGCGGTGAACAACAGCTGGCGTGTGTGGGAGTGCACAGGCCAATCTGAATTCCCCAGATAAGCCTCCACAACTCAAGCGGCAGAGCTGGGAATCAAACCCGGTTCCTCCAGATCAGAGTGCACCTGCTCTTAGCCACTGCTCTTAGCCACTACGCCACTGCTGCTCCTTTGTCCTAGATATACCTTTGTCTTCAAGCCCGGAAGCGTTGTTCATCTGGAGAAAATGACCGCTTTGGAAGGTTGGACTGAGTGGCATTATGCCCCGTTGTAGTTCCTCACCTTTCCAAATACTTCCCTCCTCAGGCTCTGCCCCACAAATCTCCAGGATTTCCCAACCTGGAGCTGGAAACCCTAAATCTCACCTCTGCATGTGAGCACATGTGGATCCTGGCAAGCGCTTGTGGTTGCATCCGGGAAATCCCCAGCGTGGTCTGCAGGGCGCGAGGCATCCGTATCAGCATGGCAGGGACTGTCTCCATCACAGCTCCTTTTCCTCCGCAGCCGGCTGCTCTGGTTTAACTTGGTCTCGACTAGAAAAACAGCAAAAACGAACACAAGCAGAAACCTATCAAGGGCTTGAGGGTGTAAGGAATTCTGACAGGAACAGCAGAGGAGTCTCCGACGGCGGATGGTTTTGACGAGAACCGTTGACAGAACGGTGGAGAGAAAGAGGAAATATCATCACAAGAAGACAGCCTGAAAGCGTCTTTGCTGCCCTGAAAACGGGCCTGAAAGCGTCTTTGCTGCCCTGATCTCTTCTGAAGATGCCAGCCACAGATGCAGGCGAAACGTCAGGAGAGAATGCTGCTAGAACACGGCCGTACAGCCCGGAAACCACACAGCGCCCCAGTGATTCCGGCCGTGAAAGCCTTCGAGAATTAAAGTGTTTGCAATTCTTTTCTAAATTATAGAATAGATATGCATGCATGCATGCATGCATAACAGATATTTGTAAAGATCAAGGGGAGAGGCCTGACTGAGAACTTGGTTCAGCCCATACTTGTATACATGCAAGGCAAAACATGACGCCGGAACCACACTCTGTCTAAAGAACCCGGGGTGTTCATTGTTAAAAAGCACCACTGACAAAAGAATGAAAACCCCATATTATTGCAGATAGGGTTTGGGGCTGGAATATTGTTACATACTGAGAAATTTTCATGGACTTTGAGGCTGGTCTGGAACCCTGTCATATGCTTAGAAATTTTCATGGAAAGGCGTTTGAACTATAATAATATGAAGCACATTAACAGCAACCTGTGTGTGTAGCCTTTGTAGCTTGTATATTTCTGTTGCATTTTTGTATATGAATAAGAGCACTTTTCTCCTTTGCGTGGTTTTTGTACGTAACACACACAAGGCAAAACATGAAGTCAGAACCACATCCTGTCTAAAGAACCCGTGGCGTCCTCTGTTTAAAAGGTGCTGATTTACTACATATAAGATTAGAAAGTTAAACGAGAATTGTGTTGTGTGCGATTCTTTTGCTTTAATGCGCCTGACAGCCACAGCCAAGCAAACAGCCGCAGCTGTCAGCCGCATTAAATCACAAGAATCGCACATAACGCGATTCTCAAAAATCCCTTCCCCGGCTACCATTAGTGAAGCCACGCAGGGGAAACAAGCCATATCATGGTCCAGACAAACAGGAAAACAAGACAAAAACAAAGGGAAAAAACATGCCTCCGTGTGACGACGCACACCCTTTGCCAATGCGCTTACGGGAGCCAGCAGGGAAGCTGGGGGAGAGCAAATCAGATGGACACCGCAGCAGCAGGCTGGTTCCTGGACTGGCCTGCACCATGGCGCCCCGGGCCTCCCTCTAACTCAGTGGTGGTGAACCTATGGTACAGGTGCCAGAGGTGGCACTCAGAGCCCTCTCTGTGGGCACGCGTGCACAGAGTTCGTCATGTGATAATAGTGTAATTATTTCAGGGAGATTATTAGCATTAAATCTAAGACCTAGTTTTGGGCAAGCAGTGTAGGTAACCCTGTTAAGCGCTGTTAAACCCTACTAATTTTCATGGGAAGAACGAAAGTGCGATCCTTTGCCTGGGAGTAAGCTCGGTTTCTGGCAGTGGGGTTTGCTTCTGAGTAAACCTTCCTAGGGTCATGATTCACCTGTTTGAAGCATTGCACAGTTGCTTCAAAGCAAAGCCACTGACTACCACCAAGCTTACTCCCAAGTGACGCGTGCCTCGGAACCAACCGTTTTTTCTATACTAAAACCTCAGTATTCAGGTTAAATTGCTATGTTGGCACTTTGCGATAAATAAGTGGGTTTTGGGTTGCAGTTTGGGCACTCGGTCTCGAAAAGGTTCGCCATCACTGCTCTAACAGGATAAATATGCAGCACAAAAACCATGATTCTGGAGATTCAATATCCTGTCTAATATGTTCTATCCAATGTGTTCTATAATCTAATATATAACATGTTCTATAACAGGGGTCTGCAACCTGTGGCTCTCCAGATGTTCATGGGACAGCCAGCTGTGCGAAGGGGCCGGGGCAAGGCCGGGTTCATGTAACCCGCCCTTCCCCCGTTCTTATTGCCCAGTGTGGAAAGGGCCAAAAATGAGGTTGGGCTCGTTGTGACGATTCAGATGACCCCATCAACTGTGAGCATTTGCGTGCAATCCAGGTAAAGAGTCCAAAGCTCCCATCCCACAACCAATCCCTGCCACTTGCTGAGACTTTCGTACTGATGTCGGTGAGGTTGATGAATGCCTTCTCCTGAAAATCGTTTGCCAGCACAACACAAAGCCCGTTCAGCTCTTCCATGGCTTTGCGACGCTGGCGACGCTTCTGCTGGACACACGCCTGCAGGGGAACCAGAGGTGAGGGAAATGAGCAGCACGGCGGCAGAGAAGAACAGCATTTTACTTCTATATAGGTGCAGTGCTGTGTAAATAAAAACTCCGTGCGAGTAGAAAAATAGAACTTGAAGAGACATCTCTAGCATGCTAAGAACATAAGAAAGAGCCTGCTGGATCAGACCAGAGTCCATCTAATCCAGCACTCTGCTACTCGCAGTGGGCCACCAGGTGCCTTTGGGAGCTCACATGCAGGATGTGAAAGCAATGGCCTTCTGCTGCTGCTGCTCCCAAGCACCTGGTCTGCTAAGGCATTTGCAATCTCAGATCAAGGAGGATCAAGATTGGTAGCTGTAGAGCGACTTCTTCTCCATCAATCTGTCCAAGCCCCTTTTAAAGCTATCCAGGTTAGTGGCCATCACCACCTCCTGTGGCAGCATATTCCAAATACCAATCACACGTTGCGTGAAGAAGTGTTTCCTTTTATTAGTCCTATTTCTTCCCCCCAGCATTTTCAATGAATGCCCCCTGGTTCTAGTATTGTGAGAAAGAGAGGAAAATGTCTCTCTGTCAACATTTTCTACCCCATGCATAATTTTATAGACTTCAATCATATCCCCCCTGAGACGTCTCCTCTCCAAATTAAAGAGTCCCAAACGCTGCAGCCTCTCCTCATAAGGTAGGTGCTCCAGTCCCTCAATCATCCTCGTTGCCCTTCTCTGCACTTTTTCTATCTCTTCAATAGATAGATGTTCTAGTATCCCCTGTTGTTAGCTTTCTGTGTGCAAGGCAATACTGACACAGTGGAGCATTTGAAAATGTGACCCCACCTCTACAGTCTACCCTATCACATTCTCACCTAGCTCTCTTTGTTTAAATATTATATAATACATTATAATATAACACATTATACATAATACATTATATATACATAACATTTAAGAAAGAAAAAAATAACATAATTGTAAATATAATATATAACTGGGTAAATCTTGATGGATAAAAATGGTAAAACCCACATAAATATATAGCAAGTCTTGACTTTTGTCATTTTCTAAGTTCCATAAAGCTGTTCTTATCTATCCTTATTCCAGTAATATATCTCTGTTAAGATTAGACTTCTTTTAAAGATCAGAATAGATGAAATACCTGCTACACATTAATTATATTACCGTAACTACAAATCAAACAGTTGCCTTTCTTACTTCTCAAAACCATCTAGAGATATAACAGTATACTCACTGGATCTATTTTTGAACATTAATACCCTATTTTAGCTGCCTTTCTTCATTTCCAAAACGTTATTTAGACGTATCAGTACAATGCAAGAAATATAATTTCCGTTTCTCATGAAACTCCTGTTTTGGGTGTCTGTTTACAAGACTAGTAGTGTATTCTGTCATCTTCTCTTTCCGCATTTCTCCATCAGGACAAGTACTTTCCATCCGTATGCCAATACCACAGCTAAGAATAACTTGAGACTGGTCAATGACATCTGTCACAAGCTCTCGGTTGCTCACTTCATAGCCATACTGACGGAGGGCATTATCTGGTGGCAACCTGAACAACAGGCGGAAAACGCCAACGACTCACCAGAATCTGTTCTGAATTTTGGGCTAAAGCAATACCAGGCCGGATCTTTCTCAGCTTCTGAATGTTTTCTGGGGAGGAAGAAAGGGAGAACAAATTAAATCAACCTATTGAAAAAGGTAGGAGCTGCGTGGTGTAGTGGTTAAGTGCTTGCACTGCCACTCACACAGTCAGGAGTTCGAGCCTCCTGTGGGTCAGATATCCTGGTAGCTGGCTCATGGTCAACTCAGCCAGCCATCCATTCCTTGGTCGGTAAATTAGCACCTAGCACATAGCTAGGAGGGAAAGAATAGCTGGGGAAAGCAATGGCAAACTACCCCACAAAAAAAAAGGCTTGCTTATGAAATCACTGCTTGCAGTGGTACCCCAGGGTCGGACACGACTGAAGGGGAAACTTTACCTTTTTATTGAGAAAGAAGACTGCTGGAAAGAAATCCAAAAATGCCCCTGTCTTGTTGCCAACTCAGAGATGAAAAATTCATGGAATTAGGGAGTGGAACCTGGGAGGCTGTGGGGTTTGGAGCAGGGCAGGGGGAGGAGAGACCTTAATGGGGTATAATTTCATACAGTCCACTCTTCAAACCAGCCATTTTTCACAGAGGAGCGGATCTCTGTAGTCTGGAGAGCAATTGTTATTCTGGGTAATCTTTAAGCCCCACCTACATTGGCAGTTCTAACCCTGATACTTCCAGTGAGGTGGGGGCAATCAGCCAATACGGTCGTTCGGAAAACAGGGCTCTCCAGGGGCGTTCACGTTTATTACAATCGTTTGTCTTGGGATGTTGTGTGGTTTCCGGGCTGTATGGTTGTGTTCTAGTAGTATTTTCTCTTGACGTTTCTGAAGAGGATCCTCTGAAGATGCCAGTCACAGATGCAGGCGTCAGGAGAAAATGCAGCCCGGAAACCACACAACACCCCAGTGATTCTGGCCGTGAAAGCCTTCGACAAGGCATTGTTTGTTTTGTTGTTGTTTCCTGACCTATAACTGAGTGATGTAACTTTATAACTGATGCCTAATCAAGGTTGACTGACATGTTTATTCATCTCTAGAGAGATCTTCTTAGGTGGCCAACCTCCAAATACAGCTCGATTTCCTGCTTTTACATTTGATATCCGGACAATAGAGATCAGTTCTCCTGGGCTGATTCCCCACTGATCGCTGATCCTGGGACAGTCTCCTGAATTATCCATGTTTCCTCCAGATCTCCCCACAGCCGAACTGCCAAACGCAGATTCTTCTCGGTTCTGCCGCTCCCCACACCCCTTATCCCGTGTTTCTCCCGAACCTGCTTGTTAGTGCACCTTTTTTAGAAACACGTCTTCGATCCAGATCAGTGGGCAGGTTCGGGGATCTGCTTTAGTTTCTAATTTGCCGCCATGGAGAGTGACACAGATGCCTTCCATCCAATAGGAGCGCGGCAGGCTGTGTGCGATGAGCATGCAGCCTTTTTTCCCCCGTTTTCGTTTTGTTTTGGATGTGCACCCGACGGAACGAGAGAACAAGAGAATGAGCGCACGGGAGAGCGGGAAACACTCAAACAAACTTTCCCCAAGTTTGCTAGCTACAGGCAAATATGTGATTATTCGGGAAATTTGGGAAACAATGCGCTAGCGAGACTCCGCATTGCAGTTCTCGCGACAGCGTGATAACCAATGAGAAGAGAGATGCTTGGGTGGGCATAGCGTGCTGTGCTGACGTCAGCATGTTTTTAACAGTAAAAAAAAGTTCCCACCCCACCACGGCATAACAGCCAATCAGAATAGGCCCACCAAGCGGATCGCATGGTAGTGGGGATTGTGACATTTCTGGAATGTCTGTGCTAGAAACATGCTGCGTTGAGGAGGTTGGAACCTGGTTGAAAAAGGTGCGGTTCATTTTTAAACTTGGTCGTATCTACATTTAATTTCCAGTGGGGATTTCAGTGGGAGCAAACGGCTGCTTTGGAGGACTCTATAGCGTTGTCTCGTGTTGAGGTCCCAACTCTGGCCTCCCCAGGCTCCATCTCCAAAATCCCCAGGCATTTCCCCACTCAGAACAGGCAACCCTGGATATTCTTCCTTGGTTTGCACCGGTTGGCATGTTGAGCACTCTGCCGGATATCATACCATAGTTCACCCCCGAGAGCTGCCATTTTCTCCAGGGAAACTCATCTCTGTAGTCTGGAAATCAGTTGTAAGGGAGTGAAATCAGCATGCAAGAGAGGGGAGGGAGTGAGGGGTGGCATGCAAGGGAGGGGAGGGGCATCTGGACATGGCCCACCCACCCTACTGGAGGGAGAGGAAGGAGAGGGGAGGGGTGGCATGCAAGGGAGGAGTGGGAGGGGCCCCGGTATCTGGACCTGGCCCAGGCCCACCCACCCGAGGGGAGGGAGGGGTGGCATGCAAGGGAGGGGAGGGAAGGGGAGGGGCATCTGGACATGGCCCACCCACCATACTGGAGGTAGGGGAAGGGGAGGGGAGGGATGGCATGCAAGGGAGGGGTGGGAGGGGTCCCGGTATCTGGACCTGGACCACCCACCCGAGGGGAGGAAGGGGTGGCATGCAAGGGAGGATAGGGGAGGGGTGGGGCATCTGGACATGGCCCAGCCACCCTACTGGAGGGAGGGGAGGGAAGGGGTGGCATGCAAGGGAGGGGTGGGAGGGCCCCCGGTATCTGGACCTGGCCCACCCACCCGAGGGGAGGGAGGGGTGGCATGCAAGGGAGGGGAATGAGTGAGGGGTGGCATGCAAGGGAAGGGGAGGGGGCCCAGCATCTGAACCTGGCCCACCCAACCTAGCAGAGGGACGGGGAGGGGAAGGACAGGTGGCATGCAAGGGAGGGGAGAGAGGGAGGGGTGGCATGCAAAGGAGGGACCTGGAGGCTGGTCACCCTAGCAGATGCTAAAGGGTTCCCCCGCAGATATGGTCTGTCTGGAAAATAGAAAACATGCAAACCAGAGGTGCAGAGGATTTCCATACTAAGTCACTGGCACATCTTCTCTGTCTGCCTTGAGTTTCCCAGACAGAGAAGAGATGGGGGGAAACCCCGGCAGATCTATCCATGACTCAGCGTCCTGCGGGTGTTATGACGGGGCACGGCGTTCATGCTACCCGACCGCTTTGAAGATCGGGAAGTGGCCTTGTGCTTGTCTATTCCCTCCTACGTATTCCAGATGCAGATCTGGAGTGGGGTAGCCAGGGTGCATGGCCACAAGACACCCTGGCTTCCTGGGCCCCCTCCCCACCAAGAACTCTGCTCCACCCTGGATGGGTTCAGCTTTAAATTTTGTTCATTGCTGGGCTCAGCCAAGCTGCAGAGGATGGGGAGAAAAAGGCAGAGGGGTTTTCAGTGCTTGCTGTTTTGATACGATACCGTTTCCCCAGTGTAGTCCACCTTCCTCAGCTGCAATGCCCTGCAGGGCAGGAAAAAGATGCCACCCCACCTTTCATCGTATCACGCCTGTTTGAGAGCACTGGCGTGGGCTAGCACTTTGTTTTGCAGTTCACTTTGGAGTCCTGGCATTGACCTTTAAAGCCCTGAGGCCCACCTTGTCCTGACGCGCCTCTTCTCTGTGGTGCGCTGAGAGGTGAGGCGCATCGGGGCATTCTCGTCCCAATGCGCTTCCTCTTACCCTGGCCGCGCTTCTTGCTTTCTGGAGGGAAAGTGACAGCACTTTTCATGCCAGTGACTTTTCATGCCAAAACAAGGCAAAGGTGGGGAAGAGCTGGCTGTCGGTAACAGGCCCATCATTACTATTACGTGGTTATCTGTCCTTGCACTTTTTGTGGCTACGTGGCTATTTGTCCTTGCACTTTTTGTGGCTACGCGGCTATTGGTCCTTGCACTTTTTGTGGCTACGTGGCTATTTGTCCTTGCACTTTTTGTGGCTACGCGGCTCTTTGTGCTTGCACTTTTTGTGGCTACGCGGCTCTTTGTCCTTGCACTTTTTGTGGCTACGTGGCTCTTTGTCCTTGCACTTTTTGTGGCTACGCGGCTATTGGTCCTTGCACTTTTTGTGGCTACGTGGCTCTTTGTCCTTGCACTTTTTGTGGCTACGTGGCTCTTTGTGCTTGCACTTTTTGTGGCTACGCGGCTATTGGTCCTTGCACTTTTTGTGGCTACGTGGCTCTTTGTCCTTGCACTTTTTGTGGCTACGTGGCTATTTGTCCTTGCACTTTTTGTGGCTACGCGGCTATTGGTCCTTGCACTTTTTGTGGCTACATGGCTCTTTGTCCTTGCACTTTTTGTGGCTACGTGGCTCTTTGTGCTTGCACTTTTTGTGGCTACGTGGCTATTGGTCCTTGCACTTTTTGTGGCTACGTGGCTATTTGTCCTTGCACATTTTGTGGCTACGTGGCTATTTGTCCTTGCACTTTTTGTGGCTACGTGGCTTTTTGTCCTTGCACTTTTTGTGGCTACGTGGCTATTTGTCCTTGCACTTTTTGTGGCTACGTGGCTATTTGTCCTTGCACTTTTTGTGGCTACGTGGCTATTTGTCCTTGCACTTTTTGTGGCTACGTGGCTATTTGTCCTTGCACTTTTTGTGGCTACGTGGCTTTTTGTCCTTGCACTTTTTGTGGCTACGTGGCTATTTGTCCTTGCACTTTTTGTTCATTATTAAATCACTGTGCATGTTTGATGCTTCTTATTTCAACAGCCTGAGTACATTTTTTCAGGCCAGTACATACCTCCTAGGTTGGCCTCCTCGCAGCGGAAGTCCTCCTGCAAACTGCATTTATACAATCTGCCAGGATCACCTGGCCCCAGGGAAGTAGCTAGAATCCTTTGGTGAAAAGACAGAGAGACAAGGAGGAGGAAAAAAGGAAGATCTTTACAAACAAGACTCAATGAACCTACCAAGAATCACCTTGGTGGATCAGACAGAAATTCACCGGGTCGCCATACTATTGGCAATGGTGGCCACCCACAGATTCAGGAAAAGGGAGAAAAAATTACAGAACAAATTGTCATAACCAATCTTATACCGGGCCTGACCATAATTCTCCTACTGCCAGGAGGTAGGTACCGTCATCTGACTCTCCCCAACAGGGGCAGACCAAGGGGGAGCTGCGCCCGGGGCACGTGGGCGCCCCGCTCCTCTGCTGCAGTACCACCTGCCCCTGTCCTGGAATGCCCCCGCAACACCACGCAACGCCCCAGCAGCACCAGGGACGTCGTGCCACCCCTGCCCCATTGGTGCTACGCCACTACTCCCCAACCCCTTTGAAAGCTGTCTTGGAACCACATTCTATTGTTACTGTTAAACACCTGGGGTTGTTTCCTGTATTGGCTGAGTTAGAGGATACGTGACAACGAGGCCCAGTTGCATTTCCTTTCTGAGAGAGAAGAGTCAGGTTTCTCTGGCAAGGGGGTGGTTAGTCATTGCTTTCTGTATTTGTAAAAGGATTTTGGGGTGTGCCCCCCCACCCCAGTTCTGTCAATGAACGTCTGACGGCCTATTTTACCTGAACGGCTGTTTCTGAATAAAGACTTTTGCAAAAACGGAAGTGCTTTCCCTGGACGGTCCAGACCCAAATGATTAAAGTGTGGAATTTGCTGCCAGAGGGTGTAGTGATGGGAACAGGCAGAGGTGGCTTTAAAGGGGAATTGCCTGGATGGATTCACGGAGGAGAGGTCTGTCCATGTCTACTAGCCAAGCTGACTAAAGGGAACCTCTCCAGTCAGAAGCAGGAAACTTCTGAACCCCAGTGCCAGAAGGCAACATTTGGGAAAGGCCTTAGCCTCACTGCCCTCTTGTGGACTCAGAGGCATAGCTAGGGAAAATGGTGTCCGGTCAGTGGTGGGATCCAAAAATTTTAGTAACAGGTTCCCATGGTGGTGGGATTCAAACTGTGGCGTAGCGCCAATGGGGCGGGGCGGGGCACGACGGGGGCATGGCTGGGCATTCCAGGGGCGGGGCATTCCTGGGCGGGGCTGTGGCAAGGACGCAGCCGCTGCGCCGGTCCTTGGGCGGGAAACGAATGCATGCAGGCACAGGCTGCCACGCACGCCAGTGAACCTCCTGCTAGACTGCTTCAAGTTCTGTGTGCTACTGCTGAGAGGAGGGGCGTAACTAAGGCAAAAATCACGTGGCGAAATCACCAATTAGTAACCCCCTCTCGGCACACACAAACAATTAGTAACCTACTCTCGGGAACTTGTGAGAACCTGCTGGATCCCACCTCTGAGTCCGGTGCAAAATCTGAGTTTTGCTGCCCCCGCCCCCCCACCCATGTTTGTTGGTGTTTTTTGTTTTTTTAGTGTTTTTTCAATTTTTAGCCTGCAGGGGGTGCAGTTTTTAGGCTAGCAGCGTCAAAATTTCAGGGTATCTTTAGGAGACTATCCTGACAATACCAGTCTGGTTTGGTGAAATTTGGTTCAGGGGGTCCAAAGTTATGGTGTAGCCCCCATCTCTTATTAGCTCCCATTGGAAACAATGGGGGATGGGGAACCCCCTTTTGGGAGTCCATAACTTTGGACCCCATGAACCAAACCTCATCTAACTTGGTGTTATCATCAGGAGAGTCTCCTAAAGGTACCCTGAAATGTTGGTGCTGCTAGCCTAAAAACTGTGTCCCCTGCAGGCCAAAAACCAAAAAAAAATTAAAAATACCAAAAAAAACCCTGAAAATTTTGCTCCCCCCAGGCACGCTCCCGGTGCAACGCCCCCCCCCCCGGCCCCCTTGTAGCTACGCCTCTGGCTGGACTAGATGGACCTCTGATCTGGTCCAGTAGGGCTCTCCTTGTGTTCTTATCCCTGGGTGACTCACAATAATGACACAGAACGCCGCCATTTTCCTTGTCCTTTATTGTGGTCTCACAGCTTGTCAACGGTCTCCAGACTTACCCGCCACAAGCCTGTCTCATACGCCTGCACACCTGTGAAAGCGCAAGCAAGCTTGGCAGATGACCTTCTGTCACCGCAACCCTCTGACAGATTCTGCAACAGGAAACCAGCCCGCTCTGCTTCTTGGTGTGGTCAGAGTCTACGCAGTCTGAGGCGTCTGGGGTACACTGCTGATGGTGTGACACTTGTGTAAGTTTCAGGGGAATTGTAACTAGTGGATTGAGATGCATTCCTAGCTCAATGCAATTGCTGCAAGATAAATGTAACCAGCCTGCTACAGCCAGCGATAGACAGAAATAGAGCCACCTGGAAACGATCCCATGAGACCAAAGTGTCAGGGGAAAGCCTAGTTATCTACTCGGCATGTGAAGCCATAAAGCAAAGATCAAGGAAAGAATGTCCCAGAATGGCAGTGATAACATATAGCAGGCTGGTTACATATATCTTGTAGCAATTACATACAATCCCCCTGACATTAAGCCACTGTCAAGGCTGTGTTGTCCACAACACTTTCAAAGCTAGGAACTTTGAAATAGATGTGACACGTGACTAGGAGATCTGTGAGGGGATTTTCAGAGTGTTTTTAAAAGGTGAATAGCTGTTGCACAGGGCTCTGTTTGCATGGATTAGGGCCACAGTAGGGGAAAAGGTTTTATGAGAGAAGTAGCATACTGAACGAGGATCCAGCTGACCTTGGGCCGGCCACTCTTGGTTTCAGCCCAACCTAACTCATTGTGATGTAGTGGTTAGGAGAGGAAGTCTCTAATCTGGAAAGCCAGATTCAATTCCTCCACATGAAGCCTTCTGGGTGACCTTGGGCCAGCCCCAGTTCTCTCAGAACTCTCTTGGCTTCATCTACCTCATAAGTTGTCTGTGGTGCAGAAGGGAAGGCCTTAAAAGCTAGAGAAAAGTGGGTATAAAAACCATCTTTTCTTCCTCTTCCTCACAGGCTCCCATCTTCCTTTTCCTCACAGGCTCCTACACCACAGCAGTGGCGTAGGAGGTTAAGAGCTCGTGTATCTAATCTGGAGGAACCGGGTTTGATTCTCCGCTCTGCCACCTGAGCTGTGGAGGCTTATCTGGGGAATTCAGATTAGCCTGTGCACTCCCACACACGCCAGCTGGGTAACCTTGGGCTAGTCACAGCTTCCCGGAGCTCTCTCAGCCCCACCCACCTCACAGGGTGTTTGTTGTGAGGGGGGAAGGGCAAGGAGATTGTAAGCCCCTTTGAGTCTCCTACAGGAGAGAAAGGGGGGATATAAATCCAAACTCTCCTCCTCCTCCTCCTCCTCCTCCTCCTCTTCTTCTTCTTCCTCCTCCTCTTCCTCTTCTTCTTCTTCTTCTTCTTCTTCTCCTCTATGTGTGTAAAGTGTCATCAAGTCACATAGAGTTTTCAAGACAAGATATTCAGAGGTGGTTTGCCACTTCCTGCCTCTCCATAGCAACCCTGGTATTCCTTGGTGGTCTCCCATCCAAATACTAACTAGGGCCAACCCCTCTTAGCTTCTGACATCAGACTAGCCTGGGCCACGCTGGTCAAAGGAGGATAAAACAGAGCAGGTACGGAAAGAAAAGAAACCAGACCATCAGATGTAACCCTTCCACCAGTGGCGTACCGCCAACGTGGCAAGGTGGGCCATGATGCCCTGGGCGCCCGCCTGTGCAGGGGCGTGGCCGGGGCATGGAGGACATGCCCCGAGCACAGTTCCCCCTTGCTCCGCCCCTGCCTGCCACTGCTGCAATTCTGCTAATTTTAACCAACCTCCATGTAGTGATTAGCCCTGGACAGGCAAAAAGACATGTCCCTTTCAGCTGCCTCCCGTGGGAGTTTTGCTCCAGTTCTGGTTCTAAACTGGGCTACTTCCCTGCAGGGGGAAATCTGTCGTGGACTCCTCGCAGCTGAGAACGCAGAGGCATTTTCGGCAGCAATGGAATTTCCCCACAAGGTGAACCATCAGTTCCGGCTCCTTTTATTACTGCCCTCATCCTCATTTCTGTTTTACCGTTTTGTTAAAATAAAGCAACAGACAACAATAGTCATTATCTAATACGATAAAAATACAACTCAGTCAAAAAGCCCTCGAGCTGTAACAGTGGAAACAGTGGTTCCAGCCAGAGGCGTATGGACTATAGGGACACGGGGTCACCCCATGTCCCCGGGCGCACGCCTTTTGGTCATGTGGGGGGCGGCCTGTGACCAGAGGTGGGATCCAGCAGGTTCTCACCAGATCCCGAGAGTGGGTTACTAATTATTTGTGTGTGCCGAGAGGGGGTTGCTAATTGGGTCCGCTTTCCCGTCTCCACGCCCTCGCCTCCCCGAGAGGCATCCTGCCTTTGAACGTGAAGGTTCCATATAGCAATTGCAACTAATAATGTAACTCCCTGAACTGGGTTAATCCCTTTCAGGTACTGCAATTCATGGATTCTCAGCCTTTCGTACCTTTATCTCACCAGTCTCTATCAAAGAACCTGTGTGTTTCACCATTGCTGTGCTCAGATTTGTGAGTTGGGGCATTTTCTATAATGTGATGATGATTTAGAAATGACCTGGTGCAAAAAAAATTGGGGGGGTCGTGGTGGGGTGGCTGCCCATAGGGGGGGCATCCAACTCAGGTTTTGCCCAGGGCTCAGGTTTGCCTAGGTACGCCTCTGCCCCCTTTGCTGAGGGGGGGGGGGGCTGGCGAGTGAACCTGTTGCTAAAATTTTTGGATCCCACCACTGCCTGTGACCTAACGTGCACCCCAGCCGCACGCCACCAAGTCCCGCCTGCCCGCCTCGCTGAAGGCCACCTTAGCGGACGGGGCTCAGCCACAGTTGATCGCGGGGCTCACCTGGGCCACCCACCTTTGCCAGCTCCGTGCAGCCTGGCTTTTGGTCAGCAGCTGCATTATGAAGTGGATCAAATTCTGCACTCCCACTGGCATCAGGGTCAAATGCAATATTTAGTGCCTGGAAGTTTTTCTGTGGGGGAGACTGAGTGGCTGGACGTTGCTCATGTGCCGGCCCTCTGTCTCGTCTACCAGTTCCATCAAGCTTATCCTCTTCGCAGGAGACCAGCGTGAGGGGTGTGTGTGTCTCCTTGGGAAAGGCCAAATGTCATGGCCAGCCCTACACAGAGCCTGACCATAATTCTCCTCCTGATGGGAGGTGGGTATGGTCATTTGTCTCTTCCCCCTCCCCTCCCTTCCCAAGACATCCTGGGAATCCACATCCTGTTGGAGCAGCAGTGGCGTAGTGGCTAAGAGCAGTGGCTAAGAGCAGGTGCACTCTGATCTGGAGGAACCGGGTTTGATTCCCAGCTCTGCTGCTTGAGTTGTGGAGGCTTATCTGAGGAATTCAGATTAGCCTGGGCACTCCCACACACGCCAGCTGGGCGACGTTGGGGTAGTCACAGCTTTTCAGAGCTCTCTCAGCCCCATCCACCTCACAGGGTGTTTGTTGTGAGGGGGAAAGGGCAAGGAGATTGTCAGCCCCTTTGAGTCTCCAACAGGAGAGAAAGGGGGGATATAAATCCAAAACTCTTCTTCTTGTTCTTCTTCTTCTTCTTCTTGTTCTTCTTCTTCTTCTTCTTCTTCTTCTTCTTCTTCTTCTTCTTCGACATCTGGGATAAAGATAAGAAGGCCAAGCCACGTTCCTGTCTAGCTGAGAGAGACGAGTTCGATTTCTGTGGGAAGAGGGTATGCGGTTTGGTGTGGGGCGATTAGTCATTTGCTTTCTGTATTTCTAGAGAAGTTTTGGCGGGGATTTTCCAGTTCTATCAATAAACGTCTGAAGGCCTAATTTACCTGAACCGCTGTTTCTGAATAAAGACTTTTGCTAAAAGAGAAGTGTTTTCCCTGAACTGTCCGGGGGAGGGAGGTCCTGTCAGCTGTAAGTCAGATGCAACTTGACAGCAAAAATAAGAAAGTAAAATTGATATATTGCTATAGTATTAATTAAGCTATGGCAATATGTCAATTAATATTTGCAAGCTATTCAGATATCACCAGAATTTTTACGGTAGTGATATGTCAATTATGATTTATTTTGGAGGCCTGAAGAAGCTCTCTGATGGTGCACCCAGTAGGGTTTTTGTAGCAACTGCAAAGTATGTTGAGCGAATAAAATCTGGGAATGCCCAGATTTTGGGGCGGGGAGAAAGCTGCCCATTCCCCTCTGAAAGGATCACAGAAAAGTCTGAGGGAAAGGAAGAAGAAGAAGAGTTTGGATTTATTCCCCCCTTTTCTCTCCTATAGGAGACTCAAAGGGGCTGACAATCTCCTTTCCCTTCCCCCCTCACAACAAACACCCTGGGAGGTAGGTGGGGCTGAGAGAGCTCCGGAAAGCTGTGGCTAGCCCAAGGTCACCCAGCTGTTGGTTGTTGGAGTGTACAGGCTAATCTGAATTCCCCAGATAAGCCTCCACAACTCAAGCGGCAGAGCTGGGAATCAAACCCGGTTCCTCCAGATTAACCACTTCGCCACTGCTGCGTAGCAAATGTATAGGACTTGGTAAGTTTGGAGAGACTGCAAAGGAAGCCTTGTGTTTCAGGCCATGCTTCTGGACCAAACGGCCCATGGATAGCATGTTTGTGAGAAAGGGAGTAAAATCGAATGGTGGAGGATGAAGGGGAGGGGTTTCACAGAGGGCATCTTGACCAGAGTGCCCCCAAACCTGCTGTTTTTCATTGGGTGTGTTCAGTGGTGGGATCCAAAAATTTTAGTAACAGGTTCCCATGGTGGTGGGATTAAAACAGTGGCATAGTGCCAGTGGGGCTGGGCAGGGCATGATGGGGGCGTGGCCGGGCATTCCGGGGGCAGGGCATTAATAATTTCTCTGTTACTCTAAAAAACTCTTACTGTAAAAAAAAGTTCCTAATTTCCCGCTGGTATCTTTCTGTCCATAATTTAAACTCATTATAGCAAGTCCTATCGTCTACGGCCAACAGAAACAACTACTTCTCCTCTCATTGACTGCCTGTCAAATACTTAATACTTTCAAATACTTAATTTTGTTTCTTGAAATCAAAAGAAGGATACTTTCCTTACACAAGGAACTTGACCATATTTCTAAAACATGTTTTTAAAACAGCCCAACAGGGAGAATTATCCCGTTTTCTACCTTCGCTAACCAGCCACATAGGAAACAACAGGACTTTATGATTTTTGGACCTAATCCTGAATTTCTAATGGAAAAGCTGACCTAATGAGTAACCCCCTCTCGGCACACACAAATAATTAGTAACCCACTCTCGGGAACTGGTGAGAACCTGCTGGATCCCACCTCTGGGTGTGTCCATCTTCCCCACCTGCTGCAGAGTTTCTCCTTACCAGCTCCGTCGCCCATCTGAATGTTGAAGAACCTGGTATCCAAAGTGCGGGGACGTGGATGGTGAGACCCAGCTCTGACTGGTGTCAATATTAAAGCTTCCCATTGGTTTCACAGCTGCAAGGATGACATTGGATTAGTGATTAACCTCAGACAGAGGAAGAAGCGGGAACTCAGCTTGGAGGTGGGAATGGCTCTCGTACGGCAGCCCTGAGAGAAAATGATGGGTGCTACGCCGGAAGGACAAAGAAGGGGTCATATAGTACAGGGTTGCCAACTCTGGCCCAATAAATTCCTGGAGATTTGGGGAAGGTATAGTTTCCAGAGGGAGCTTAGGAAGTAAGCTGCGGCAGCCGTTTTGTGGAGCAGTTTTATACTAGGTGTTGGAATTCCCTGGAAGGTGCCCACAGGATCGTGCAAGGGTTGGCAGAGGGAAAAGAACCATTCCCGCTTGGCAACACATGACCCCCACAATGTCTTAGGCCTATTATGCACTTTTGGTTTGCCCCACAATAAGAGCTCATTCCCTTTGAGGCAGAGTTTTGGTTGCAGACACTTTTTCTACCCTTCCAAACTCACCAGGCCACAGATCCGTGTACAGGCTAATCTGAATTCCCCAGATAAGCCTCCACAGCTCAGGTGGCAGAGCGGGGAACCCAACCCGGTTCCTCCAGATTAGAATGCACCTGCTCTTAACCACTACGCCACTGCTGCTCCAGAGGCTTTTTTCCAGCAAATTTTTGTAGTTCCCAGCCATATCAGCACTATCAGCTCCCCGCTTCCCATCGCCAGAGGGGTACTTTTTAAAACCTATGAATTTATTTTATTTTTTATTTATTTATTCAGGGGCCCATAGGAGCAGCAGTGGCGTAGGAGGTTAAGAGCTCGTGTATCTAATCTGGAGGAACCGGGTTTGATTCCCAGCTCTGCCGCCTGAGCTGTGGAGGCTTATCTGGGGACTTCAGATTAGCCTGTGCACTCCCACACACGCCAGCTGGGTGACCTTGGGCTAGTCACAGCTTCTTGGAGCTCTCTCAGCCCCACCTACCTCACAGGGTGTCTGTTGTGAGGGGGGAAGGGCAAGGAGATTGTCAGCCCCTTTGAGTCTCCTGCAGGACAGAAAGGGGGGATATAAATCCAAACTCCTCCTCCTGCTCTTCTTCTTCTTCTTCTTCTTCTTCTTTTTCTTCTTCTTCTTCTTCTTCTTCTTCTTGTCGAATGGGCGCAAGGGGGCTTATATCACTTACCTACCAAGTCCTGCCACCTTAATTTCCACTATAATTCAGTCAGAGGGATGAATTTGCTGCAAATAGAAAACTGCAAGAAGGAAACCGGAAAAGGAAAGGAAATAAACAGGGAAGGGGACCCGGAAACGGAGGCCAGCCAGTTGGAATACTGTTGCAGGCCTCCACCATAGGCCCGGCTGAACAGCTCCTTCCTGCAAGCCCTGCAGAAAATGTAATTAGATTTATAGCTCGCCCTTTCCCATCAAGACACGCTCAGGATGACTCATAACATCCGTTTATAATCATAAAATTAAATAAATCTGCTGCCTGGTTTGCCCCGACTTTGAAAATCCTTCCGTTTCCTGGTGCCCTAAAACCAATAATAGCCAGTCAGAGGGGAGAACATCTCAGGGCAGGGTTATGAGGAAATTTGTGAGGAAACCGAAATATAAACAGAGGGGAATGAGGGGAATACACGTGTCCCCCAGAGTTAGTTCATGCTCTCCCCAGCCATTTTATTTAGAGCGGATCATTGGGAACCCTTGTCGGAACCTGCGGTAAATTTCCCTTTCAATGTCTCTGCCTTAGCAGCAGTGGCGTAGTGGTTAAGAGCAGGTGCACTCTAATCTGGAGGAACCGGGTTTGATTCCCAGCTCTGCCGCTTGAGCTGTGGAGGCTTATCTGGGGAATTCGGATTAGCCTGTGCACTCCAACACATGCAAGCTGGGTGACCTTGGGCTAGTCACAGTTCTTTTGAGCTCTCTCAGCCCCACCTACCTCACAGGGTGTTTGTTGGGGGGGGGAGGGAAAGGAGTTTGTAAGCCCCTTTGAGTCTCCTTACAGGAGAGAAAGGGGGGATATAAATCCAACTCTTCTTCTTCTAGTCACAGTTCTTCTGAGCTCTCTCAGCCCCACCTACCTCACAGGGTGTTTGTTGTGGGGGGGGGGGGGGGGGGGGAGGGGATTTGTAAGCCCCTTTGAGTCTCTCCTTACAGGAGAGAAAGGGGGGATATAAATCCAAACTCCTCCTCCTCCTCTTCTTCTTGCAGCAGAGGCGTAGGAAGTTAAGAGCTTGTGTATCTAATCTGGAGGAACCGGGTTTGATTCCCAGCTCTGCCACCTGAGCTGTGGAGGCTTATCTGGGGAATTCCGATTAGCCTGTGCACTCCCACACACGCCAGCTGGGTGACCTTGGGCTAGTCACAGTTCTTCTGAGCTCTCTCAGCCGCACCTACCTCACAGGGTGTTTGTTGTGAGGGGGGAAGGGCAAGGAGATTGTCAGCCCCTTTGAGTCTCCTGCAGGAGAGAAAGGGGGGATATAAATCCAAACTCTTCTTCTTCTTCTTCTTCTTCTTCTTCTTCTTCTTCTTCTTCTTCTACTACTACTACTACTACTACTACTACTACTACTACTACTACTACTACTACTACTAAATGGAGCACCATAGGTTGGCCGTCCCTGGCTTAGGGGTTCTGGGGAGGAACAAATAGATACTTAGGAGCAGAGTCTTCTTATTTCAGTAAACGAGATTTATCACTCATTGGTTCATTAACCCATGTGGATTGGAGAGGTAAAGCGGCCACGTTTTTAAGTGGGAATGAAAAAGTGGTAAATTATTAAATTTGCATTTTGATCCTGGCTTTTTTCCAAGGAGTTCAGGGCAGGTTCGTGCTTGGATGCGCTTTTTGGTTTCATGTTGGCTTTTGTACAAATTCGGGGGAGTCCATACCTCTCTGATGTATGCCCAACGTGCATTGAGCACTCCAACACTCTATAGATCCCAGAGTGTGGTCTGAAAACCTGATGTAGCCCTTTGGCGGGACCAGAACAGGTCTGAGGGGTTGACTAGAGCAAGATGTAACTCTTTCCCCTCAGCCACACTTCAAGGTCGCTTTCTTAATAGCCCACATATTGAGCGTCGTCGTCAGTTTTGCCCTCACAGAGTTGATTCACTTTTTCATGTCTTGCTCCATGGCCTGAAATACAACAACCTCAGCACTGATCTGACTGCTTTACTACCGACAGGATTCGTGATTCTTTCAGATAAAACAAAAATGTCTGAGCTTTTGAACAGTCCTAATGTGGAGAGGTCTGAAGCTG